>NC_139627.1:17012973-17225473 GCF_964638095.1 Poromitra crassiceps | reverse complement strand
GCTCACCTCAACAGAGGCAGCCAGACTGCGGGTGTTGGTGCTCTGGAATAAATATAGTACATTTAATATTGTATATTAAATATACAATGTGTAGAGTATTTACAATTTAACTTAACTTATAAATGTTTCAGACAAGCAATGCAGTGTTTCTGTGCAATATCCTCAGACTGTCTCTTGCATCTTGTCTTAAGCTGTGTTCACACAGAGATATTTATTTTTCTCTCTGTCGCTCGACTGAACCCTTTGGAATCGCTCTGTGGCTCTGTTTAAATCGCTCGTCAATAGGCACAAGAATTGACGGACATCTGGGGGCTATAACGTTACGCAATGTCATGATATTTGTCCACTACGAGCCACCGTAGTTGTTTACAAGCTAAGCCTATCAGCGTGCTCCTAACACGAGCTCTATACCGGTAGTACAGACTTCACTTCATGTCAGCTGTCAGCCTGTCAATCAGCTGTCAATGCGGTTTGTTGCCACACAGTAAACCAGTGGTTTGTTCCAAGCCAGTGTGATCCTTGACTCACTCTCACACGGCAGCCAATCAGCGTTGAAGAGCGAGCGACTCATGCCAGCGTAATTTCGCTCGAGTTGGGATATTTCATCTCGGGCTGTCGCTCTGTCTCTGTCGCTCGGACACCCAGCGATTTTTCTCCCGGGCGAATATACGCTCAATCGCTCGTTTGCATTGACTTTGTATGTAAACTCGATGCCAGCGAAAAACTTTAATAGGTCGGTGTGAACGCCCCTTTAGAGTTGTCACTGACTTTAATAGAATAATTGTTCGAGGCATTGAGGGAAAAAGGAATTGCCCGTCTCAATCCATGCAGTCACCTCATTGTTAGCTTTTGAGTGTGTTTTGTGTCGCCGATTTTCTGTGTTCCCTTCTACAGACGATCAAACTGCACTTCATGTCGTGTTTGGAGTCACTCAGAATACATGTAAACAACTGGATAACAGACAATGTGAAAGTGCAAATAGACTCTTATCACTGATATATTATAAGCTAGTTGCACCTTTGGCTATGGCCTCGTAATCAAGTCCTTGTCTTTGCTGGATAAACAAACTGATAAAAGGGGCACATTTCAATGTTCATGAACATTATAAATGTTACCATCTTAGTTCAAATTGGCTAAGTGGGCTCTGTGGTGTCTGTCAGTGTCTGTCGGGCACGATTTTGGGAGCCCGCAGAGCTACGGGCAGTTTCCATAACGGCAGCCATGGCACATCATCTCCAGAGTCTCCACCCATGGCATGCCTGTTTACACCCTTATTATGTAAATACAGAGAGGGGACAGAATGGCCCCTTGGCCTGCCTGTGCAGACAGACACTCCTGCTTAATAGATATTGCACAAGAGCCGAGCATGTGTGTGTGTGTGTGTGTGTGTGTGTGTGTGTTTGTACGTGCAAGTTTGCCATTCCTTTCTTTGCCTGGTCCTGTCGAGAAGTGACTAATATTGATAATTGAGCAAGGTGTGCACTTCAGTTAGCATGTAAAGACCCACATGACGTCTCCATCTGTGTGTGTGTGTGTGTGTGTGTGCGTGTGTGTGTGTGTGTGTGTGTGTGTGCGTGCGTGTGTGTGTGTGCGTGCGTGTGCGTGCGTGTGCGTGCGTGTGTGTGTGTGTGTGTGTGTGTGTGTGTCTGTGTGTGTGCATGTGTGTGTGTGTGTGTGCGTGCGTGCGTGTGTGTGTGTGTGTGTGTGCGTGTGTGCGTGCGTGTGCGTGCGTGTGTGTGTGTCTGTGTGTGTGTGCTGCAGAGAGCAGGCGGCCGGTGAAGGACTGTTTCCTGGCTGTGTTGTCGTCTCATGGAGAAGAGGGCTGCGTGTTTGGAGCGGATGGGAGACCCGTCCGGCTGTCTCATATCTTCAGCTGTTTCGACAACACGCTTATGGAGAAAAAGACCAAGCTGTTCTTGATACAGGTAAATAGGCCGCAGGAGCATCCTCGTCTTTGTGGTTGCCTTCACACACAAAATTCAGTCAACGATGAAACAGAGTAGAACAAGTGATATAGTTCCACCCTCGGGTCAGCCCCATTTATTGCTAACACCGCCCCCTAGCGGCACAAAGTCAACATTACAGTGTCACTTACCAACAAACTAACAGACGGAGACCGATCCATAGCACCCCCCCCCCCCCCCCCCCCCCCCCCCCCCCGAATCGTTTCTAGTGTCAGTATATTTGACTTTGCATTCATCTGAATGGCTGCTGTCATCTTAGGCGTGTCGGGGAGGAGATCTGGATGATGGGGTGGAAGTGGATTCAGCAGGAAGTGACACCACAGAAGACAGCTTCTCACAGTATCTGTCGGTTCCTGTCGACACGGCCGTCATGTACGCCACGGCACCAGGTAGACCCCAGTTACCGTTCATTCATCTGGAGTGGATGATCGCAACCCGGTCTCACCAATCTGCGTACAAATAACACAACTTTACATGTTCAAATTGCATGCAGCAGGTGATACGCCTCACCGACATGTGTCCAGCAACACAGGTGTAAAGCTAGTCAGAATGACATTTGTTTTCCGGCCATAACTTTTCACAATAAAAGCCCCTGCAACACAATTTGAAAACAGTTTTACCCGTTGTATTTAGGCAAGTAAAACAACTTGGTTCAGGTTGGGGTTATGGTTTGGGTTAGGCTTAAATAACAAAGAAGGTTAAATGACTTCCGGGTTGACATGTATGTAGACTTTAGACACGTTGGGATTGAACACGGCTCTCCGTGGTGAAAAACGAGGGTTTTGTTCCCCCGTACACACCGCTGGCCTTATTTCAGTGTCATACCTCCTTCTTATTCACTTTATGTAGCCCCGCCCACTTGACCCATTGTGTCACAACTTCCTGTTCAAAACGCCGGCTGTTTTACCTGCTCAAACTAGTCTGACTCACCTGGTCACATATGAGTCAGACTAGGTTTATGAGTCACAGGAAGTGTAAACACAATCAGAATTTCCAATTGTGTTGACACTTCCTGTTAGTCTCTCAAGCCAGACTGTCTCTTCTACATAAGGTGAATAGCTTTAGAATAGAATATTTGGCATATCCACTGCACTCAATTTGAAAGTGTAAAATCTTCTTATTTGTACCCAGATTGAATAGATCGTCTAGATATTTGTTTCTACGCATAACGCATCTACGCTCCTTCCCTCCCGCAGGCTACGGTGCGTTCATGCACCCTCTCGGAGCTGTCTTCCTCCGAACTCTCTGCACCTTGTTAGAGGAAGAGGACATCCGCAACCTGGAGCTGACCCGTCTGCTGACCCGGCTGTCCCACTGCGTGGCCTACACCTTCCAGGCCAAAGGTCGTCAGCTGGGCGGCAAGAAGGAGATGCCTTGCTTCTTAACACGAATGACCAGAGAGGTGTTCCCCTTCGGCAAGGCAGGGGAGGACACCGCAGAGAATGCCAGAATACGCACTCCTTCAATCAGTTAGACTAGTGTGTGTGTGTGTGTGTGTGTGTGTGTACGTGTGTGTGTGTGTGTGTGTGTGTGTGTGTGTGTGTGTGTGTGTGTACGTGTGTGTGTACGTGTACGCGTGTGTGTGTGTGTGAGTGTGTGTGTGTGTGTGTACGCGTACATGAGAGAGCGCAGCTGAAAGCAATAAGCCAGGTATGCAGATTGATGAGAGGTGATACCTGAGTTTTGTCGACGGAGTTTCCAGTTGATCCCGTGTTTTTACATTCCATCTGTAACGGGAGTAAAACATTTTATTATTTCTTTATTTATTGCCTTTTTTCTGTTTTGCAAAGGCGTGAATGCGTTTTTGTTGTTGTTTTTTACAAGATTTTCAGAAAACGCTTCAAAAGTGATAAAAGTGGTCCTCATTTGTGGAGATTATCTTGCTGAGCCACAGACCTTCATGCATTTAACTGAAATTCCCATGAACCAGGACGTGCAGGGACTTCTGATGAACCAGGACGTGCAGGGACTTCTGATGAACCAGGACGTGCAGGGACTTCTGATGAACCAGGACGTGCAGGGACTTCTGATGAACCAGGACGTGCAGGGACTTCTGATGAACCAGGACGTGCAGGGACTTCTGATGAACCAGGACGTGCAGGGACTTCTGATGAACCAGGACGTGCAGGGACTTCTGATGAACCAGGACGTGCAGGGACTTCTGATGAACCAGGACGTGCAGGGACTTCTGATGAACCAGGACGTGCAGGGACTTCTGGGTAAACCTACAAAAATGCATCATCCCTGCTGTACTCTATTATCATCTCTGGAATTTTCCATTTCAGAGCCGACGTTGCAGACTGGAGTTTTTGCCATTTATATCTTGCTTTTGTCTGTGATAACATGTTCTGTCTACCTATACTGTATAGATGTCAGCTGCAAGTGGTCTGTGTACTGTATATTGTAAATTGCTCTTCACTTGTGCATGTGTGCAATGTGCATTTTGATATAGTCTACTCATTCAAAAGTGTATGATGTAATATAGTATCACAATAAAATGTAAATATGCAGTGGTCATATCTGAACTTCTTTGAATTCTTTTGACATCCTTGTCTGTTCATACAGAGCTTCAACATAAAAAACACAGGGTCTGGAACACCCATTCAGAGGTAATAACAGATTAAGTCTGGAACACCCATTCAGAGGTAATGACAGATTAAGTCTGGAACACCCATTCAGAGGTAAAGACAGATTAAGTCTGGAACACCCATGCAGAGGTAAAGACAGATTAAGTCTGGAACACCCATTCAGAGGTAATAACAGATTAAGTCTGGAACACCCATGCAGAGGTAAAGACAGATTAATTCTGGAACACCCATGCAGAGGTAAAGACAGATTAAGTCTGGAACACCCATGCAGAGGTAAAGATGGGTTTTTAATTTGTGTTTTAAGTCTTGAACACCCATGCAGAGGTAAAGATGGGTTTTTAATTTGTGTTTTAAGTCTGGAACACCCATGCAGAGGTAAAGATGGGTTTTTAATTTGTGTTTTAAGTCTTGAACACCCATGCAGAGGTAAAGATGGGTTTTTAATTTGTCTTTTAAGTCTGGAACACCCATGCAGAGGTAAAGATGGGTTTTTAATTTGTGTTTTAAGTCTTGAACACCCATGCAGAGGTAAAGATGGGTTTTTAATTTGTGTTTTAAGTCTTGAACACCCATGCAGAGGTAAAGACGGGTTTTTATTTGTGTTTTATGCTTCTGACATGCCACTGACATTTGCAAAATGACCCAAAGCTATCCATAGTATATGTGATGTGTTTGATATCTGTGCTCACACAGTGCTGCCAAGGCGCCCTACCTGGCCAAGTTTAAAGTGAAGCGCTGCGGAGTGAGCGAGCTGGAGAAGGAGGGTCTCCGCTGCCCCTCGGACTCTCTGGAAGACGGAGAGGAGAGCGCAGATGGATTACGCCGGGTCTGCTGGCAGGCCGCCATCTTTAAAGTGGGAGACGACTGTAGACAGGTAGCGCACCTTGCTTCACTCGCACCAACCACATTTACTGGGACATTATACTCACAGCTGAATCTTGTAATCTTGTAATCTTGTGCCCTCCCTCTTTCTAGGATATGCTCGCTCTGCAGATCATTGGCCTCTTTAAGAACATCTTCCAGCTGGTGGGCCTGGATCTGTTCGTCTTCCCCTACAGAGTGGTGGCCACCGCCCCTGGGGTAAGACCGCTCTGCCCCGTTAAACCCCTGAACCAACACCAATTTCCGGTGTTTACCAGCATTTTTATACATAAATTCATACATACCAGTATTTAGGAAAGCTAGGTATCACATTTCATAAATACGTTAAGCATATGAAACACTAACTTACAAACTTAGTCACAAACAAGAAGTGGGAAACCTTTAAAAGTCGAGCTGAAATTAAAAATGCCTTTTTTTAACTCTTTTAGATCACATCCCCGGTCATATTAGTGCACCTATTTAGCAATATATGCACACACACACACACACACACACACACACACACACACACACACACACACACACACACACACACACACACACACAAAATCTTTGGATTTTTATATAAAAATTCAATCATGTTTTCTTCCTGTAAAACTAAATATGTGATGTGCTTACTTCAGCTTGTATGAAGCAATTTCAACCAATATCATCACATCCACGTCCCTCGTGCCACTTTTCAATGGTCAAGTCAAACTCCAAACGTTATGTCCTGGAAATACGTCACAGAATCAGTATTAGCTGATATATGGAAGAATAAGAGCTTTGAGTACACGGCCTGCACTTTTTTTACATGTATCTGAAGGTACGGCAAGGGTTAATAAAGGGTTAATATTGAGTATATGACTATACCGACACAGACAAAACATCTCAAAAATAGGTACGATATCATCTATTGACAGGGATTGGAAGAAAATCACTTAAAGTGATATTAAACAGACTTCAGATACTTGAGTGAAAACAGTACATGATGAAATATATTGGTACATGATTGTGATTGTTTTGGTCACATGATACCCTGACGTTAATAATCAGATGTTTGTGGACCGCTCCTCTCTTCCTCAGTGCGGCGTGATCGAGTGCATCCCAGACTGCAAGTCCCGTGACCAACTTGGCCGTCAGACGGACTTTGGGATGTACGATTACTTCCGGAACCAGTATGGAGATGAGTCCACCCTGGCCTTCCAGAAGGTGTGGAGTTTAACCCCCGAAATCCTTAACATGTTAACCTTTGAGTATTCCTTACAATGTTGCCCAAATGCCAAAGTGAGGGCTCTTACACTGTGACGTTTCCCTGCTCTTTCTACATGGTACTCTGCTATTCCCCACCACCTTTCCACAGGCACGCTATAACTTCATCCGCAGCATGGCGGCCTACAGCCTTCTGCTGTTCTTGCTGCAGATCAAAGATCGACACAATGGCAACATCATGCTGGACAGCAAGGGCCATGTCATCCACATAGGTACGCTACACACTCTCATATAACAGCAAGGGCCATCTCATCCACATAGGTACGCTACACACTCTCATATAACAGCAAGGGCCATCTCATCCACATAGGTACGCTACACACTCTCATATAACAGCAAGGGCCATGTCATCCACATAGGTACGCTACACACTCTCATATAACAGCAAGGGCCATGTCATCCACATAGGTACGCTACACACTCTCATATAACAGCAAGGGCCATCTCATCCACATAGGTACACTACACACTCTCATATAACAGCAAGGGCCATGTCATCCGTGCATAATGACATTTCTGCGCTGTGCAGCGCGGAGATTATGGTGTGCTCAAGCGCACAGCGGGGTATTTTTGCGCGTAAGAGGTGCTTTTCAAAGCTCTTAGCGCAAAGTAATTGCGCACATGCTGCCGATCGGAGAATGCCATCTACGCCCCGCGTTCTGCGTGGAAACGCCTGGTTTGGCATGTGGCCAATTATAACAGGCATAGAGGTAATATTGTTTATTGTTTATTGTTTATTAGGATCCCCATTAGTTACAGCAAAGCTGCAGCTATTCTTCCTTGGGTCCGTCAACATTAAATAATAAGTAAGTAAGTAATAGCGCGGCAGGGAGAATATAAATGCGCTTGTGCACGCCCCCAATTTGCATTGTGCGCAGCGTTAAACGAGCGCAAACTCTAACTTGCCGCTTTTGCGATGATAGGGCCCTGTGTTTTTACAAATCCCTACTTGTAATTACCACTAGGAACCTGGTATTGACTGTTTTCCTGGTTGGTAAATCCAACATGACCTGAATGTAGCATAATGCAATACAGGCAGTATTTGTCAGTTGTCCTTTTTTTTAACGGGTCGTGGAGGGAAGAAAATCTCTCGCAGGTTTTGGACGATCCCTCTGCTGTAGTAGTGTGTCGTTGAGCGGTGGGGCGCCGGGCTGCAGAGGTGGTCTGTGGCTGTTTTATGCCACTCATTAGAGGTCTGGTTGGCCAGCAGCAGGTAGGAGTGGAAGAGCGTGTAACCCGCCAGCAGGAAGAAGAGGAAGACCAGGAAGCCCAGCATGTAGACAACCCGGGGGAAAGTCAGGAACAGGTGCTGTATGACGAACAGAGTCCCTGCCTGCTGCTGCTGGCCCTGCTCGTCGATGTAGCTGGCCCTCAGGAGCCCTGAACGCAGCACGGCCTGGAGCAGCATGTCCCCCGTCAGCAGGGCCATGTCCCCCGCCATGGCGCACATGCTGAACAGGTACAGCAGGAAGTAGTGCGTGTTCAGGGCCCCGATGCAGTTGTTCACCCAGACACAGTGGTGGTCAAAACGCTGGACGCACCTGTTGCACACGCTGCAGTGTTTGGAGCGAGCGGGTTTGAGCAGCCGGCAGGTGGGACAGGAGACTCCGGGGTGAAACATCCTCCGGTCGTACGGGTAAATCTGCAGCTGGCCGGCGACCCGCTCCTTCGTCACCGTGCCTGGATCTCTCTTGATGCAGAGGTAGAAGAGGAGAGACTTGAAGGCCAGCAGGACGTAAGGCCCAGACAGGCTGGTCAGAGTGGTGTCCGTCTCCCTGCAGTAGCCGAACACCTCGTAGGTGAACTCTGCATACACGGCGCCCTCCAGCACCATGTGCAGGTAGATGAACAAGTTGTTCCTTTGATGAAACAGCCTGTGCAAGGTCCACTGTGAAAACCTCTGAAGCCATTTCGGCGTAAATGGCGCCGTTACCTTTGCTCTGTGGTTGAAGAGTAAACTAACGGGGGTTTGCTGCTGGCCTGAGTATCTGCAGACCAGAGCTATGCATGTCAGCACCACTGTGACATAGACAGCGAAAAGAGTGAGGAAATCCATGGTTCACCTTTTGTCACAGGTAACACATAGCTAGCTGCCTTTCTGTTGGAGGTGTAGCCTCCGTTCTCATGTTCTGTAAACACTGGTGATGAAATCATCACCGATGACATCACAACTGCTCGAGTGACATCACAGATGCCATCACCACTGATGCCATCATCACCGATGACATCACAATTGATCTTTTCTTTGAAAGATGACAAATGTTAATGGTCTGAAGTACAGACTCTCTCTGGAACATTCAAAACGCCCCCGCACGCTTTGCTGCACAAAAAGGCCCTTTTCTCAGCTTTCTGGTGAGAGACACACGGTGTCAGTGAAAACAAGCCACATTCATGTGTCGATAACTAAAGAACGGAAGAACGGAGAAACAAACTTTTTTCCCCATGAAAGTAGAGGCTTTGTTCTGTCTTTTGTGATATTCTGTGTTTAAATAGTCATAGAAGAAAATATTCTGTGGGTCATGGAAAATCACTGAAAATGCTCACAAACCCTGGCGGTGGCTGGTGACTTTTTATTTTCAACTGTGGCGGCGAATGAGTTAAAATAATGAATAACATTGAAGAGAGATCCTATAAATGATATTCTAGAGCCATCAACAACCATCACAAATACTCAGGATAATGGTGCGTTCATGTTTGTATGCATTTTCTCACACCAGACTTTGGCTTCATGTTCGAGAGTTCCCCAGGCGGCAATCTAGGCTGGGAGCCCGACATCAAGCTGACAGATGAGATGGTGATGATCATGGGGGGCAAGATGGAGGCTACGCCATTCAAATGGTTCATGGAGATGTGTGTCAGGGGATATCTGGCTGTACGGTAAGAAACACAGTGACTGGCGAGGGATTTCTGAGGTGGTTAAAGGGCTTCTGTAGTTTGGATTATTTGACGTGGGGTTGTATGAGGTGTGATAGTCAGGGTATTACCTACAGTAGGTTGGTGCGCTTCCAGTTTGGAGAAGCAGAGAGTAGCCGCGGCACAGAAGCAAAGAAAAGCACTGATGTGAGGTAACTACTACATCTTCTCAACCGTAGAACTTCTGCATTCCTCCGCAATAGCATGTTTCTGACCCAAACAGCGTAAAACACGTACGTGTCATGCAGGGTTTTCCATAAGCGCCAGCCAAATATCCGCACGTTAAAGAACATTTCCAGGTGACTATTTTCTGTTCCAAGTCACGTCACCGTCACTTGAAATCTTGAGAAACAAGCTGAGCTACGCTACAGCATCAGCTCGGCACAGGGAGGTCCACAGAGAACGAGATAGAGACAGAACCAGAGAGAGACACCGAACTAGAGAGAGACAGAACCAGAGAGAGACAGAACCAGAGAGAGACAGAACCAGAGAGAGACAGAACCAGAGAGAGACAAAACCAGAGAGAGACAGAACCAGAGAGAGACAGAACCAGAGAGAGACAGAACCAGAGAGAGACAGAACCAGAGAGAGACACCGAACTAGAGAGATCCACTGAGAAAGTTAGAGACACAAAACCTTCTGTAGCCACTTGGTGCTACACTGGACCTAGGTTGGACCCCCACAGACCCAGGGTCAGGTAGACAATTGAACTTTAGATTTTAAAAAAGGTAAGCGTGATAGAAAATGTATGGTTGCCTGCACTAGTGGAAAACACTGGTCATGCATAGCAATACGGAGGTTCACTGCTGACTATCCATAAGCACCTCGCACAACCCCACGTCAAATAATTAAACTATTAATGTACTGTAGTAGTCTATGAGCATTTTCTCTGTCTCTATGTAACTTTGTTGTTTGCTTTTCTGATACTGCACCTTGGATGCAGTGGTTTCTTTAGTGACTCTCATGCTGGACACTGGACTACCGTGCTTCAGAGGGCAAACCATCAAACTGCTTAAGTGAGTAGCAGTATGTCTGTGTAATATATGGGTTAGAAGTACTACAGCAGTATGTCTGTGTAATATATGGGTTAGAAGTACTATAGCAGTATGTCTGTGTAATATATGGGTTAGAACAGAAGTACTATAGCAGTATGTCTGTGTAATATAGGGGTAAGTGAATACTACAGCAGTATGTCTGTGTAATATATGGTACAGTACTACAGCAGTATGTCTGTAATATAGGGGTAAGTGAGTACTACAGCAGTATGTCTGTGTAATATATGGGTTAGAACAGAAGTACTATATAGCAGTATGTCTGCAATATAGCGGTAAGTGAATACTACAGCAGTATGTCTGTGTAATATATGGTACAGTACTATAGCAGTATGTCTGTAATATAGCGGTAAGTGAATACTACAGCAGTATGTCTGTGTAATATATGGTACAGTACTATAGCAGTATGTCTGTGTAATATAGCGGTAAGTGAATACTACAGCAGTATGTCTGTGTAATATAGGGGTAAGTGAGTACTACAGCAGTATGTCTGTAATATAGGGTTAAGTGAGTACTACAGCAGTATGTCTGTGTAATATATGGGACAGTACTACAGCAGTATGTCTGTAATATAGGGTTAAGTGAGTACTACAGCAGTATGTCTGTGTAATATCCAGCAGTATGTATGTGTAATAGTACTACAGCAGTATGTCTGTGTACTATACAGCAGTATGTCTGTGTAATACAGTATATGAGTTAGAATCAGGCACCTATCTCAGATTTTGACATTTCCCCTCCATACTCTTCCATACTGTATGCTCAAATCAAAATGCTTTTATAGGTAACTACTGTACTACTATGGATGTCATCCATCTATCATATCCAACCATCTTCATCCGCTTCATCCGGGGTCAGATCGCAGAGGTAGCAGATTCAGCAAACTTCACTGTCCCTGGCCACTTTGGTTGGAGGGATGTGGGTGGCTTAGGGTAGGGGTAGGACCATTTTCCATGTTGAAAACTGTTAACCGTGTTGTTGAGGTACCCCCCAAACATTGCCTAAAGTGACATAAGGCTGAACGGCCACACCACCGCGCCGTGGGCTTCAAGGTATTTGTGCTTGTATGAGTCTGGACAGACATGGATGTAGACTGCTCACTTGACTTGTTGGCGGAGGCATACAACCAAGAGGCGGTTATTTCTATCTTCTATGCAAATATCTGTTTATAAGACATGAACGTGTTTGTTTTTCAGAGGACGCTTTAACCCTCAGCTGAGCGAGAAGGAAGCCGCGGCTTTCATCATTAAGATCATCCAAAGCTGTTTCCTCAGCAGCAGGTGAGATGGAGACTCTTCGCCCTCTTACCTCCGTTCTCTCATCACTCAACGTGTGCACCTCATATGCTAATCTTGCTATAACTGTGCTGCTGGTTGTGACGACGTAAACATGGTATAAGGTTTGCATTCGCCACTATTCCCATCGCTAATACTTTGTTTGTTGCGTTATTCTCTCAACAGGAGCAAAACGTATGACATGCTTCAGTATTACCAGAACCAGATTCCTTACTGAAGACTTCCTCTCCTCTCGCCGAACGTCTGCACACGATGCAGAGCTCTCTTCTCCAACAGTGCAAACAGACACAGGCTTTGATCTTAGCTTTGCACCTTCCAATAGTGATCAAACTACTTCTGAACTGAGATCACTGTCCCAGACATTTTTCTTCAAGCTTCTGATGTGGCGCCATCATCCTAAACCTCCAGATTTAGACAAAGTTTCAGAATTTGACAACGTGCATCCAAATAGAAAATGCCACTTCCTCGTGGGATCGTTAAAAGGGTTCTTTGACTTGAGAGTAAGCTTTAACACTGACTTTCACAAGTACTTGAAATCTCCTTTAAGTATTTTGTCGTTTATGCTGTTATTTGTGACACAGCGAAAGCCTGAACAGAAGTGTCACACTAAAGGACGATGTATTAGCCATATTTACAGTGTTTGTTGAAGCAGGCGTCATCGTTATTACAAGACAATTAATTCGACAATTAATTACACAATGCTGTTATCCACTTTTATGCACTTTATAGATCACAATATTTGATTGGTCTTATTTGCCTATGATCAAGAGCATAAATAGATACATTAGATATTAGAGATTCTGCAGTTTGGTCAGATGTTCAGTTATATTTAATTTTTCTTGATTTAAGAACACAAGGCAGTATTGTCGGGGGTAAAAGTTACATTTCCTTGATAAATCTGTAAACATCTAACCTAAACATATCTTCAGTAGTATAAGAGTATTTAGATTAGAAAACCAACTAGTTATGTTGTAGTATTTAGAATCGAATAAAGATCACAGTGACTGTACTGGGATTTACTTGGAACTGATAGAGTAAGTCACATCTTGAAAAACACCTTTATTGTGAGAACATCGACTAGAATTTCAAACTAATCTAGGAAACGGTTGACACAGCAGTGTGGACCTGCAGGTCACTCGCTGCTCAACATCACAACCTGCATGTTTCAAATATAGATCTGATAGCCTATTTCAATAGGATGTCAGGATACAAGTGTTACTCCACGTTGCATTCCCTTTAAGCTACCCTGTTTTGAGACATTCCTCTTCATGAGTATTTCAGTTCTGTCCGTCTCCGTACTTGAACCTCCAGGGATTTATTTGATGAGGGTATTTGATGCTGATGACGATTATACCCAAAAAGCCATTTCTCTTACCCTTGGTACAGAACTGTCATAATACTTGAGGGAAAAAAGAAAAACAATCAGTCTTATGCAATATATTCAATCATGTGTAATAATCTTTTACATTGTGTTCAACCAATGAGGTCGCTGTATCATCCTCCAGATTCTTGTGTGACCACTGTTTTGTGTTGCATCTAGAAATCCATATACGTTTTGTAAGTCATTATATAATTTAGGGGTGAACCCGTCTTAAGTATTCAGAGAACTGTTTTAATGCCATATAAAAGGCAAATACTTTACAGAGCTATTGTTACTGTTGTCATGGCTGACATCTCTTGAAATAGCCATTTTATTGTAGTTGATTTTAGGAATTTACTGCTTTTTAAACATCTTCATCATCCGCCATCTCTACCACTATTATGTATGAACTATTATGTGTGAACATTAAGGTAGAAAAAGGTAACTTGGTATGTACATAATATCTATGTGTGCGCATGTGTGTGCACTTTTGTCAGTCTGTGGGAATATATTTGCCCCTTTGTCGGTATTGTGAAAATCTGGAAGGCGCAGGTGGCAGACAAATGGAGAAGACAATGAAAAATAAAAGTCGAGTCCGCACACTGCACTACTCATTTTCGCATTTATTTATCTTCGAAACACGATGCTTCTCTTTTCTTGCATTGCCATTGTATCTTTTTTTTTAAGCTATTCTTATATAGACGGTTTTAACTTGACATAAATGTTTGCAGTCTGACTAACTGGAGGCAGGCTGCGGGGATAAGCTGTGCGATATGGCCATGCAATAAGGAGAAAGGAGGGTTACATGAACGTGCAGCCTGTTGTGTTGACCTCCGACCTCTAAGCTGCAGCAGGGGAGTGCGGGCCCGCAGAGTGCTTGGCACCAAAGGGGTCCGTCGCATTATAATGTTGCATGTTGGCAGGCTAATGTTAGCAAAAGAACGTGTGTGAGTGGAACAAGTTGAGTTTGAGTTTAATCATTCTGACTTGCAATACATGATTGAATTATGCAGAATGTACACTTGCAAAAAAACAAAAAATACACATACATTATGCATTATTAAAACAAACACCAACATCAAAAATACAATCAACGCTTAACTACAACCCATTAAAAAGCCTGACGCCACAAGAGATGGAGTTTCTCAGTCTATTTACAACAAGGTTAGACTTTAGGGAAAATGATGGCTGATGGAAATGAACAAGTGACACTTAGCCTAGTTCTCATTATAAAACTTTTCAGTGGTAACAATAGCCTAATTAACCTTGATCCATGTCTCAAACTATGCCATGTTGGGTCCTTGAATTGGAGGGAATTGGACCTTGAAAAGTCCTTACAATTGATGTTCAAGAAAGTGTGTGCACCCTGGAATGTGCATTGTGTCTGCAGAAGAAGAAGTCCAATATTCAGGCCCAAGTGAACTTTTGTGCATAAAACGACAGTACTCTAGTAAGAAGTGGTTAAATCATAATGCAACCACTTAGTTATGTTCTCCTAAACTAAGGAAAGCAGTAGAGTGGGAACATTCGAAAGATTACGTGAGGCGGCACAAAGGGTGAGGCGGCTGTGGGAATGCAACTTTGACTTGTGCACAAAGGACGTCCCTCAGCTGGCGGACCAAATGTCCTGACCAATCACCTGTCTCTCTCCTGTCCTGACCAATCACCTGTGTCTCTTCTGTCTATTGACTTTCAAAATACATGCAGTAAGTTAGCCTATAGGCCTACCACTGTACAGTAAGTTAGCCTATAGGTCTACCACTGTACAGTAAGTTAGCCTATAGGTCTACCACTGTACAGTAAGTTAGCCTATAGATCTCCAGCTGTTTCAAACACAGCAGTCTCGCATAGAAAGACAGCGATGCTGCGATACAGACATGTACCAATATCACTGCTGCATCTCAGTGGTTCATTTTTGGCAGTTTGTAATTTATAAAAAAAAATATAAAATTACTGTAGTTTTATACATTTTCTCCATTGTTCTCATGTATGAGAAGACCCAAAGTGACTTACTCACTGTAAGCGTTCTCCTGATTACTATAAGTGAATAATTCAAACAGGATGTGTATAGGAATGATTCTGTACCAAGCCTTTTGATCCACTGATCAATATAACCGTGATCACTATCAGCAGATTCCACTGTATACAGTATGCCGTTGAAAGGCAAAGCCAGCTCTGTCGTGTCTTATTCTTTGTAAAATAGTAAGTAGCAATCTATAACAAAATTATGCTTATTCAACATGAAATCAGCATTCATCAACATTTAACATTAATTACACTTGGAGGAGTTGTAGTGGGGTAACTTGCCTATTTATACATTAAAATGTGCCAAATTGCAGCATCCTGCGTAAAGCAACTGAGGGCTGTGGTAAAATTACTACTTCTAACTAACACAAAGCACTATACATACATACACATATACATACATACATATGTAATGTATATATATGTGTGTGTGTGTGTGTGTGTGTGTGTGTGTATAACACACATACATACACACACATCCACAGTACATACTTGCATGCACAATCAAATCCCCCCTCCACCACAGATAGCAATTAAATGTTTACTCTCCTGTGTGGATTATCATGTGTCTGTTCAAGTGTCCTTTATGAGCAAAACTTTTACCACAGACTGAGCACTTCAATTCTGTCTCACGTGTGTGGACTATCATGTGGTAATTCAAGTGTCCTTTATGACCAAAACTTTTACCACAGACTGAGCAATTAAAACGTTTATCTCCTGTGTGGATTGTCATGTGATAATTCAAGTGTCCTTTACGACCAAAACGTTTACCACAGACTGAGCAATTAAATTGTTTATCTCCTGTGTGGATTATCATGTGTGTCTTCAAGTCAGCTTTACGACCAAAACCTTTGCCACAGACTGAGCAAAGAAATTGTTTCTCTCCTGTGTGGACTAACATGTGTCTGTTCAAGACATTTTTTTTACCAAAACCTTTACCACAGACTGAGCAAAGAAATTGTTTCTCTCCTCCTGGGTGGATTATCATGTGTTCCTTCAAATGTCCTTCAAGAGCAAAACCTTTACCACAGACTGAGCAAATAAATAGTTTGTCTCTTGTGTGGATTATCATGTGTTTCTTCAAGGATCCTTTACGACCAAAACCTTTACCACAGACTGAGCACTTACATTGTCCCTCACCTGTGTGGATTATCATGTGTGACTTCAAGACTCCCTTTTCAGCAAAACCTTTACCACAGACTGAGCAAGAAAAATGTTTCTCTCCTGTGTGGATTATCATGTGTCTGTTCAAGTGTCGTTTTTGGCTAAAACCTTTACCACAGACTGAGCAAACAAACTCTTTTTCTTCTGTATGGATTGTCACGTGTCTGTCCAAATCTCTTTTAAAAGAAAAACCTTTACCACAGACTGGGCAAATAAATTGTTTCTCTCCTGTGTGGACTATCATGTGTGTCTTCAAGTCTCCTTTACGAACACAACCTTTACCACAGACTGAACAAATAAATTGTTTCTCTCCTGTGTGGACTACCATGTGTTCGTTCAAGCCTCCTTTAAGAGCAAAACCTTTACCACAGACTGGGCAAATAAATTGTTTCTCTCCTGTGTGGACTATCATGTGTATCTTCAAGGATCCATTACGACCAAAACCTTTACCACAGACTGAACAAATAAATTGTTTCTCTCCTGTGTGGATTAGCATGTGTTTCTTCAAGCTGTCTTTATAACCAAAACCTTTACCACAGACTGAACAAATAAATTGTTTCTCTCCTGTGTGGATTATCATGTGTTTGTTCAAGCATCCTTTTTGACCAAAACCTTTACCACAGACTGAGCAAATACATTGTTTCTCTCCTGTGTGGATTATCATGTGTCTTTTCAAGGATCCATTACGATCAAAACCTTTACCACAGACTGAACAAATAAATTGTTTCTTTCCTGTGTGGACTATCATGTGTCTTTTCAACATTGCTTTCTGACCAAAACGTTTACTACAAACTGAGCAACTCAAGTGTTTCTTCTCCAGAACTTCACTGTTTCTCTGTGAATCTAAACCTGACTGAGGTTCACTCGTTTCCATCCATTTATCGTCACTGTCCTCAGGTTCAGAAGAGTCTGAAGTCTTGTTGTCACTAATTGGTTGTAAACTACTAGCTGGATATACGTTCTTGGCTGGTTCTGATACTCCACAGTCCTCTCTACCAGCTTCTGTTTTCATCTGTTCAGTTGAGCTGCTGGCTAGAGGCTCTGTCTCTCCGTTCTCCTCAGTTTGACTTTGATGAAGCTGTGATGACTGAGGTTTCTCTTCATCTTCACTCTTCACTGGAACAGCAGTGAATGTGAACTGGGTGATATGGGCCTGCTCCAGCCCTTGAAGATGCTGTCCCTCCTGCCTGGTCCAGAGTTCATCCTGTTCCTCTTCATTGTGTGGGTGCTCTGGGTCCTCCTGGTCCAGACTGGAGCACCACTCCTGCTGCTTAGGGGGGACCTCTTCTTTAATGACCAACAGCTGCTGCATGTCTGGAGGCAAGACTTCTCTGTGCAGCTTCTGGACTTGAGATATTTTCATTTTCAGTGACTGGAACTATACTGACAAACGTTATCATTCAAAGCTCCAATAGCTTCACAGCTAAGCTAACTTTAGCTTCACAGCTAAGCTAACGTTAGCTTCACAGCTAAACCATTCACCTGAGTCCCATAAGAGAGGAGATTCTTCTTCCCTCAGAGTTAAACGGAGCCCCGCTTCCAGTTTATATATTTGTGCTAATATCATCCGCACATACGAGTCGTGTGTTTGTAAATAAACTTCTGAAGTACCGGGAAATAATACGCTACTGCCACACTAGCTACTGCCAAATAACTTTTATGGAAAGAAATTACAGCTCCATATTGCCCCATTGCAACATCAGCGCCCAGCAGCCTCCGCCATTTTTTATTTTTGGAAGCTTGACAGCGCCAAAAGAACCTCGCACAGGCTCGCAGTGGTCAGCTGCGGTAGCGCGGGCCCCTATAATCAGCCTCTCAGTAACTCAACGGGAGAACACTCTAAACTTTGGGGATTCACATCTTTTCCGGGCGTACTGCAAATCTTGATTGAAGTGGTGTAGTGCAGGGATGTAAAACAACAACCATATTGTGGAAACTAAGCAAATTTTTTCGTTTTCTTTGTTTAGTTTTTTCAAGACCTAATGAAAAGGACCCGAGGTTCAACTCCCGTTGAGTTACTGTTTAGAGAGGCTGATTATAGGGGCCAGCGCTACCGCAGCTGACCACTGCGAGGCGCATTGTGTTTCCAAAAATGGCCGGAGTGTCGTCTCTTTCCTTCCATGCTCTTTGACAACTGTACAACTTCTTCTTTTGTTGTTTACTGTTTAATGGCGGTTGGCATCCTAAGTGTTGCATTACCGCCATCTACTGGATTCAAACTGAACTGAATGAGTGAGTGAGTGTCTGCAGGTAGGCCGAGGCAGAGTGAGTGTCTGCAGGTAGACCGGGGTAGAGTGAGTGTCTGCAGGTAGACCGAGGAGTGTCTGCAGGCAGACCGGGGTAGAGTGAGTGTCTGCAGGTAGACCGAGGCAGAGTGTCTGCAGGCAGACCGGGGTAGAGTGAGTGTCTGCAGGTAGACCGAGGCAGAGTGTCTGCAGGTAGACCGGGGTAGAGTGAGTGTCTGCAGGTAGACCGAGGAGTGTCTGCAGGCAGACCGGGGTAGAGTGAGTGTCTGCAGGTAGACCGGGGTAGAGTGAGTGTCTGCAGGTAGACCGAGGCAGAGTGTCTGCAGGCAGACCGGGGTAGAGTGAGTGTCTGCAGGTAGACCGGGGTAGAGTGAGTGTCTGCAGGTAGACCGAGGAGTGTCTGCAGGTAGACCGGGGTAGAATGAGTGTCTGCAGGCAGACCGGGGTAGAGTGAGTGTCTGCAGGTAGACCGGGGTAGAGTGAGTGTCTGCAGGTAGACCGAGGAGTGTCTGCAGGCAGACCGGGGTAGAGTGAGTGTCTGCAGGTAGACCGAGGCAGAGTGTCTGCAGGTAGACCGGGGTAGAGTGAGTGTCTGCAGGTAGACCGAGGCAGAGTGTCTGCAGGCAGACCGGGGTAGAGTGAGTGTCTGCAGGTAGACCGAGGAGTGTCTGCAGGTAGACCGGGGTAGAGTGAGTGTCTGCAGGCAGACCGGGGTAGAGTGAGTGTCTGCAGGTAGACCGGGGTAGAGTGAGTGTCTGCAGGTAGACCGAGGAGTGTCTGCAGGCAGACCGGGGTAGAGTGAGTGTCTGCAGGTAGACCGAGGCAGAGTGTCTGCAGGTAGACCGGGGTAGAGTGAGTGTCTGCAGGTAGACCGAGGCAGAGTGTCTGCAGGTAGACCGAGGCAGAGTGAGTGTCTGCAGGCAGACCGGGGCAGAGTGAGTGTCTGCACTCTGCATGTAGACCGGTGTAGAGTGAGTGTCTATGTTGTCACATTGCCTCCCTGACTCCAGCAGTCTCACAGCAGCTGTGGCACTGACACTGGTGAAGCCTCATGTGAGTGGCTGTCTCCATCCGATCCCTGTTTGATGGAGCAGTTCCCTTTTCCTTCAGGGGCCCAGCGGGAGCTCACTCAGCATGATCTGTTACAACTACAGTGCCATCTAGTACCCACTATAGTCACTTTTGTGCATAAAACGACAGTACTCTAAAATCAATTGATTATTAAGAAGTGGTTAAATCATAATGCAACCACTTAGTTATGTTCTCCTAAACTAAGGAAAGCAGTAGAGTGGGAACATTCGAAAGATTATGTGAGGCGGCACAAAGGGTGAGGCGGCTGTGGGAATGCAACTTTGACTTGTGCACAAAGGACGTCCCACAGCTGGCGGACCAATCACCTGTGTATCTTCTGTCTCCTGTCCTGACCAATCACCTGTGTCTCTTCTGTCTCCTGTCCTGACCAATCACCTGTGTCTCTTCTGTCTCCTGTCCTGACCAGGCTCTGCTGGGGGGCCCTGCATTTTAATCAAATAAATATACAGACAGTGCAGTTGCACTGGGGCCTGTGGGATATATAAGCGGATGATCACAGATTGTTTTTATTTTTCTTTATTTCTCATACAGATTGTCATCTACTTAACATTTGTATACATGAATACAGTACTACATATAAAGTAATGAAATGGATAGCCTCGCTATTTACTTATTGAATGTTATCAACTTTCAAAATACAGACAGTAAGTTAGCCTATAGGTCTACCACTCTACAGTAAGTTAGCCTATAGGTCTACCACTGTACAGTAAGTTAGCCTATAGGTCTACTACTGTACAGTAAGTTAGCCTATAGGCCTACCACTCTATAGTAAGTTAGCCTATAGGCCTACCACTGTACAGTAAGTTAGCCTATAGGCCTACCACTGTACAGTAAGTTAGCCTATAGGCCTACCACTGTACAGTAAGTTAGCCTATAGGCCTACCACTCTATAGTAAGTTGCCTATAGGCCTACCACTGTACAGTAAGTTAGCCTATAGGTCTACCACTGTACAGTAAGTTAGCCTATAGGCCTACCACTCTATAGTAAGTTAGCCTATAGGCCTACCACTGTACAGTAAGTTAGCCTATAGGCCTACCACTGTACAGTAAGTTAGCCTATAGGTCTACCACTGTACAGTAAGTTAGCCTAGGACTACCACTGTACAGTAAGTTAGCCTATAGGCCTACCACTCTACAGTAAGTTAGCCTAAAAGCCTACCACTGTACAGTAAGTTAGCCTATAGGTCTACCACTGTACAGTAAGTTAGCCTATAGGCCTACCACTGTACAGTAAGTTAGCCTATAGTAGGCTATAGGCCAGGCCTATTCAACTGGCGGCCCGCGGGCCGGATACGCCCGTTTGAATTTTGATCCGGCCCGCCAGAGTTTGATATGAAAAAAAAAAAAAAAAAATGGGTGGGGGACAAAGATCTATGACTGGGCCCAGGAGAAGCATTTTTATTTCATTTTTCCTTTGTTACATTACAGTGTTTGATTTTCATCTAGTTTTCCATAATAATAATAATAAGTTCAGTGTTTATGCCTGTGTTGCTGTCTGTTGTAGTGTAAAACGACTAAAGGGAGAGCAGGTGGTTACATGAAAGTGAGTGAGAAAAGGAGAAGATACTGAATAATGACATCACAACAAATCCTAATGTTAATTTAAAATTAAATATTCTTCTAAATATGGATAAAAGTAAAAAAAACATAAAATTTATTCCATTCCTTACAGCACCCCCTATTTAATAGTTAATAGGGGTAATAGTTCCAGCACGGCTGCGAAAATGTGGTGGCGGGTTGTGTCAAGTGTACATATAATGGCTCGGGGTCCGGCCCCCGCCCCCTTAGGTTTCTGACAATGTGGCCCCCTGAACAATTTAGTTGAATAGCCCTGGTATAGGCCTACCACTGTACAGTAAGTTAGCCTATAGGCCTACCACTGTACAGTAAGTTAGCCTATAGGTCTACCACTGTACAGTAAGTTAGCCTATAGGTCTACCACTGTACAGTAAGTTAGCCTATAGGTCTCCAGCTGTTTCAAACACAGCAGTCTCGCATAGAAAGACAGAGATGCTGCGATACAGACATGTACCAATATCACTGCTGCATCTCAGTGGTTCATTTTTGGCAGTTTGTAATTTATAAAAAAATATATAAAATTACTGTAGTTTTATACATTTTTTCCATTGTTCTCATGTATGAGAAGAACCAAAGTGACTTACTCACTGTAAGCATTCTCCTGATTACTATAAGTGAATAATTCAAACAGGATGTGTATAGGAATGATTCTGTACCAAGCCTTTTGATCCACTGATCACTATAACCGTGATCACTATCAGCAGATTCCACTGTATACAGTATGCCGTTGAAAGGCAAAGCCAGCTCTGTCCTGTCTTATTCTTTGTAAAATAGTAAGTAGCAATCTATAACAAAATTATGCTTATTCAACATGAAATCAGCATTCATCAACATTTAACATTAATTACACTTGGAGGAGATGTAGTGGGGTAACTTGCCTATTTATACATTAAAATGTGCCTGCGTAAAGCAACTGAGGGCTGTGGTAAAATTACTACTTCTAACAAACATACTTGCATGCACAATCAAATCCCCCCTCCACCACAGATAGCAATTAAATGTTTACTCTCCTGTGTGGATTATCATGTGTCTGTTCAAGTGTCCTTTATGAGCAAAACTTTTACCACAGACTGAGCACTTAAATTCTGTCTCACGTGTGTGGACTATCATGTGGTAATTCAAGTGTCCTTTATGACCAAAACTTTTACCACAGACTGAGCAATTAAAACGTTTATCTCCTGTGTGGATTGTCATGTGATAATTCAAGTGTCCTTTACGACCAAAACGTTTACCACAGACTGAGCAATTAAATTGTTTATCTCCTGTGTGGATTCTCATGTGTGTCTTCAAGTCATCTTTACGACCAAAACCTTTGCCACAGACTGAGCAAAGAAATTGTTTCTCTCCTGTGTGGACTAACATGTGTGACTTCAAGTGTGCTTTATGACCAAAACCTTTACCACAGACTGAGCAAAGAAATTGTTTCTCTCCTGTGTGGACTATCATGTGTGTCTTCAAGTCTGCTTTACGACCAAAACCTTTGCCACAGACTGAGCAAAGAAATTGTTTCTCTCCTGTGTGGACTAACATGTGTCTGTTCAAGACATTTTTTTTACCAAAACCTTTACCACAGACTGAGCAAATAAATAGTTTGTCTCTTGTGTGGATTATCATGTGTGACTTCAAGACTCCCTTTTCAGCAAAACCTTTACCACAGACTGAGCAAGAAAAATGTTTATCTCCTGTGTGGATTATCATGTGTCTGTTCAAGTGTCGTTTTTGGCTAAAACCTTTACCACAGACTGGGCAAATAAATTGTTTCTCTCCTGTGTGGACTATCATGTGTGTCTTCAAGTCTCCTTTACGAACACAACCTTTACCACAGACTGAACAAATAAATTGTTTCTCTCCTGTATGGATTAGCATGTGTTTCTTCAAGCCTCCTTTAAGAGCAAAACGTTTACCACAAACTAAGCAAATAAATTGTTTCTCTCCTGTGTGGACTATCATGTGTATCTTCAAGGATCCATTACGACCAAAACCTTTACCACAGACTGAACAAATAAATTGTTTCTCTCCTGTGTGGACTATCATGTGTTTCTTCAAGCTGTCTTTATAACCAAAACCTTTACCACAGACTGAACAAATAAATCGTTTCTCTCCTGTGTGGATTATCATGTGTTTGTTCAAGTCTCCTTTAAGAGCAAAACCTTTACCACAAACTAAGCAAATAAACTGTTTGTCTCCTGTGTGGCATATCATGTGTATCTTCAAGGATCCATTACGACCAAAACCTTTACCACAGACTGAACAAATAAATTGTTTCTCTCCTGTGTGGATTAGCATGTGTTTCTTCAAGCTGTCTTTATAACCAAAACCTTTACCACAGACTGAACAAATAAATTGTTTCTCTCCTGTGTGGACTATCATGTGTTTCTTCAAGTCTCCTTTAAGAGCAAAACCTTTACCACAGACTGAACAAATAAATTGTTTCTTTCCTGTGTGGACTATCATGTGTCTTTTCAACATTGCTTTCTGACCAAAACGTTTACTACAAACTGAGCAACTCAAGTGTTTCTTCTCAAGAACTTCACTGTTTCTCTGTGAATCTAAACTTGACTGAGGTTCACTCGTTTCCATCCATTTATCATCACTGTCCTCAGGTTCAGAAGAGTCTGAAGTCTTGTTGTCACTAGTTGGTTGTAAACTACTAGCTGGATATAAGTTCTTGGCTGGTTCTGATACTCCACAGTCCTCTCTACCAGCTTCTGTTTTCATCTGTTCAGTTGAGCTGCTGGCTAGAGGCTCTGTCTCTCTGTTCTCCTCAGTTTGGCTTTGATGAAGCTGTGAGGACTGAGGTTTCTCTTCATCTTCACTCTTCACTGGAACAGCAGTGAATGTGAACTGGGTGATATGGGCCTGCTCCAGCCCTTGAAGATGCTGTCCCTCCTGCCTGGTCCAGAGTTCCTCCTGTTCCTCTTCATTGTGTGGGTGCTCTGGGTCCTCCTGGTCCAGACTGGAGCACCACTCCTGCTGCTTAGGGGGAACCTCTTCTTTAATGACCAACAGCTGCTGCATGTCTGGAGGCAAGACTTCTCTGTGCAGCTTCTGGACTTGAGATATTTTCATTTTCAGTGACTGGAACTATACTGACAAACGTTATCATTCAAAGCTCCAATAGCTTCACAGCTAAGCTAACTTTAGCTTCACAGCTAAGCTAACGTTAGCTTCACAGCTAAACCATTCACCTGAGTCCCATAGAGGAGATTCTTCTTCCCTCAGAGTTAAACGGAGCCCCGCTTCCAGTTTATATATTTGTGCTAATATCACCCGCACATACGAGTCGTGTGTTTGTAAATAAACTTCTGAAGTACCGGGAAATAATACGCTACTGCCACACTAGCTACTGCTAAACAACTGTCAAAGAACTTTTATGGAAAGAACTGAAAGCTCCATATTGCCCCATTGCAACATCAGCGCCCAGCAGCCTCCGCCATTTTTTATTTTTGGAAGCGTGACAGCGCCAAAAGAACCTCGCACAGGCTCGCAGTGGTCAGCTGCGGTAGCGCGGGCCCCTATAATCAGCCTCTCTAAACAGTAACTCAACGGGAGAACACTCTAAATTTCGTGGATTCACATCTTTTCTGGGCGTACTGCAAATCTTGACTGAAGTGGTGTAGTGCAGGGATGTAAAACAACAACCATATTGTGGAAACTAAGCAAAATGTTTCGTTTTCTTTGTTTAGTTTTTTCAAGATAAATAGCTAATGCGGCTGTCGTCCACTCCGTCAGAAGTGTGTTGCCGTGGTTTTAACCTCGGGTCCTTTGCATTTACTATTTATCTTGAAAAAACTAAAAGAAAAAAACGAAAAATTTTGCTTAGTTTCCACAATATGGTTGTTGTTTTACATCCCTGCACTACACCACTTCAATCAAGATTTGCAGTACGCCCAGAAAAGATGTGAATCCACGAAATTTAGAGTGTTCTCCCGTTGAGTTACTGTTTAGAGAGGCTGATTATAGGGGCCCGCGCTACCGCAGCTGACCACTGCGAGGCGCATTCTGTTTCCAAAAATGGCCGGAGTTTCGTCTCTTTCCTTCCATGCTCTTTGCAACTGTACAACTTCTTCTTTTGTTGTTTACTGTTTAATGGCGGTTGGCATCCTAAGTGTTGCATTACCGCCATCTACTGGATTCAAACTGAACTGAATGAACTCCACAAAAAATAAATAAAAACAAGGCTAGGTTGATGTTGAAGTGAAACCTAGGATATGGCCGGCGTGGGAAAGCATTGATGAGCCTGTTGCCAGCCAACGTGGCTGGTCGTTTTAAATTGTACCAGCCATGCACATTTGTTTACCAGACAGGCATAGTTTGTTACCCCACTTTTGTGTGTCTGCAGGTAGACCGAGGCAGAGTGAGTGTCTGCAGGTAGACCGAGGCAGAGTGAGTGTCTGCAGGTAGACCGAGGCAGAGTGAGTGTCTGCAGGTAGACCGAGGAGTGTCTGCAGGCAGGCCGAGGCAGAGTGAGTGTCTGCAGGTAGACCGAGGAGTGTCTGCAGGCAGACCGGGGTAGAGTGAGTGTCTGCAGGTAGACCGAGGCAGAGTGTCTGCAGGCAGACCGAGGAGTGTCTGCAGGCAGGCCGAGGCAGAGTGAGTGTCTGCAGGTAGACCGGGGTAGAGTGAGTGTCTGCAGGTAGACCGAGGCAGAGTGTCTGCAGGTAGACCGGGGTAGAGTGAGTGTCTGCAGGTAGACCGAGGCAGAGTGTCTGCAGGTAGACCGGGGTAGAGTGAGTGTCTGCAGGTAGACCGAGGCAGAGTGTCTGCAGGCAGACCGGGGTAGAGTGAGTGTCTGCAGGCAGACCGGGGTAGAGTGAGTGTCTGCAGGTAGACCGAGGAGTGTCTGCAGGCAGACCGGGGTAGAGTGAGTGTCTGCAGGCAGACCGGGGTAGAGTGAGTGTCTGCAGGTAGACCGGGGTAGAGTGAGTGTCTGCAGGTAGACCGGGGTAGAGTGAGTGTCTGCAGGTAGACCGAGGAGTGTCTGCAGGCAGGCCGAGGCAGAGTGAGTGTCTGCAGGTAGACCGAGGCAGAGTGAGTGTCTGCAGGTAGACCGAGGCAGAGTGAGTGTCTGCAGGTAGACCGAGGCAGAGTGAGTGTCTGCAGGTAGACCGAGGAGTGTCTGCAGGCAGGCCGAGGCAGAGTGAGTGTCTGCAGGTAGACCGAGGAGTGTCTGCAGGCAGACCGGGGTAGAGTGAGTGTCTGCAGGTAGACCGAGGCAGAGTGTCTGCAGGTAGACCGGGGTAGAGTGAGTGTCTGCAGGTAGACCGAGGCAGAGTGTCTGCAGGTAGACCGGGGTAGAGTGAGTATCTGCAGGTAGACCGAGGCAGAGTGTCTGCAGGCAGACCGGGGTAGAGTGAGTGTCTGCAGGCAGACCGAGGAGTGTCTGCAGGCAGACCGGGGTAGAGTGAGTGTCTGCAGGCAGACCGGGGTAGAGTGAGTGTCTGCAGGCAGACCGGGGTATCAACTTTCAAAATACATACAGTAAGTTAGCCTATAGGTCTACCACTCTACAGTAAGTTAGCCTATAGGTCTACCACTGCACAGTAAGTTAGCCTATAGGTCTACCACTGTACAGTAAGTTAGCCTATAGGCCTACCACTGTACAGTAAGTTAGCCTATAGGCCTACCACTGTACAGAAGTTAGCCTAAAAGCCTACCACTGTACAGTAGGTTAGCCTATAGGCCTACCACTGTACAGTAAGTTAGCCTATAGGTCTACCACTGTACAGTAAGTTAGCCTATAGGTCTACCACTGTACAGTAAGTTAGCCTATAGGTCTACCACTGTACAGTAGGTTAGCCTATAGGCCTACCACTGTACAGTAAGTTAGCCTATAGGTCTACCACTGTACAGTAAGTTAGCCTATAGGCCTACCACTGTACAGTAAGTTAGCCTATAGGTCTACCACTGTACATTAAGTTAGCCTATAGGCCTACCACTGTACAGTAAGTTAGCCTATAGTAGGCTATAGGCCAGGCCTATTCAACTGGCGGCCCGCGGGCCGGATACACCCATTTGAATTTTGATCCGGCCCGCCAGAGTTTGATATAAAAATAAATAAATAAAAAAAATTGGGTGGTGGACAAAGATCTATGACTGGGCCCAGGAGAAGCTTTTTTATTTCATTTTTCCTTTGTTACATTACAGTGTTTGATTTTCATCTGGTTTTCCATAATAATAATAATAAGTTCAGTGTTTATGCCTGTGTTGCTGTCTGTTGTAGTGTAAAACGACTAAAGGGAGAGCAGGTGGTTACATGAAAGTGAGTGAGAAAAGGAGAAGATACTGAATAATGACATCACAACAAATCCTAATGTTAATTTAAAATTAAATATTCTAAATATGGATAAAAGTCCAAAAAACATAAAATTTATTCCATTCCTTACAGCACCCCCTATTTAATAGTTAATAGGGGTAATAGTTCCAGCACGGCTGCGAAAATGTGGTGGCGGGTTGTGTCAAGTGTTCATATAATGGCTCGGGGTCCGGCCCCCGCCCCCTTAGGTTTCTGACAATGTGGCCCCCTGAACAATTTAGTTGAATAGCCCTGGTATAGGCCTACCACTGTACAGTAAGTTAGCCTATAGGTCTACCACTGTACAGTAAGTTAGCCTATAGGTCTACCACTCTACAGTAAGTTAGCCTATAGGTCTACCACTGTACAGTAAGTTAGCCTATAGGTCTCCAGCTGTTTCAAACACAGCAGTCTTGCATAGAAAGACAGAGATGCTGCGATACAGACATGTACCAATATCACTGCTGCATCTCAGTGGTTCATTTTTGGCAGTTTGTAATTTATAAAAAAATATATAAAATTACTGTAGTTTTATACATTTTCTCCATTGTTCTCATGTATGAGAAGAACCAAAGTGACTTACTCACTGTAAGCGTTCTCCTGATTACTATAAGTGAATAATTCAAACAGGATGTGTATAGGAATGATTCTGTACCAAGCCTTTTGATCCACTGATCACTATAACCGTGATCACTATCAGCAGATTCCACTGTATACAGTATGCCGTTGAAAGGCAAAGCCAGCTCTGTCGTGTCTTATTCTTTGTAAAATAGTAAGTAGCAATCTATAACAAAATATGCTTATTCAACATGAAATCAGCATTCATCAACATTTAACATTAATTACACTTGGAGCAGATGTAGTGGGGTAACTTGCCTATTTATAGACGGTTTTCACCAGAGCACAACCCCACAGCACTTCCTTTTTCTCAGCATTCGGCAAACTGCAGAAATATTCACTCGACATCGTTACTTTTGTTTTCGCTGCTCAGCTGTATAGACGGTTTTCACGGAATGGTCAGTCCTGCACTTGAATGTTTTTTTTTCTTTTATGTCCATAGCAAACACTGCAACAGGAAGTGAGCGGGGGTTCAATTTAGAATGTTTTTGTTGTCAAGTTAAAACCGTCTATACATTAAAATGTGCCAAATTGCGGCATCCTGCGTAAAGCAACTGAGGGCTGTGGTAATTACTACTTCGAACTAACACAAAGCACTATACATACATACACATATACATACATACGTATGTGTGTATAACACACATACACACACATCCACAGTACATACTTGCATGCACAATCAAATCCCCCGTCCACCACAGATAGCAATTAAATGTTTACTCTCCTGTGTGGATTATCATGTGTCTGTTCAAGTGTCCTTCATGAGCAAAACTTTTACCACAGACTGAGCACTTAAATTGTGTCTCACGTGTGTGGCCTATCATGTGGTAATTCAAGTGTCCTTTATGACCAAAACCTTTACCACAGACTGAGCAATTAAATCATTTATCTCCTGTGTGGATTGTCATGTGTCTGTTCAAGTGTCCTTTATGACCAAAACATTTACCACAGACTGAGCAATTAAATCGTTTATCTCCTGTGTGGATTAGCATGTGTATCTTCAAGTCATCTTTACGACCAAGACCTTTACCACAGACTGAGCACTTACATTGTCCCTCACCTGTGTGGACTATCATGTGTTTCTTCAAGTCTCCTTTACGAACACAACCTTTACCACAGACTGAACAAATAAATTGTTTGTCTCCTGTGTGAACTATCATGTGTCCGTTCAAGCTTCGTTTACGAGCAAAACATTTACCACAGACTGAGCACTTAAATTGTGTCTCACCTGTGTGGACTATCATGTGTGTCTTCAAGCTGTCTTTATAACCAAAACCTTTATCACAGAATGAGCAAATAAATCGTTTCTCTCCTGTGTGGACTGCCATGTGTTTGTTCAAGTCTCCTTTAAGAGCAAAACCTTTACCACAAACTAAGCAAATAAACTGTTTGTCTCCTGTGTGGCATATCATGTGTGTCTTCAAGGATCCATTACGACCAAAACATTTACCACAGACTGAACAAATGAATTGTTTCTCTCCTGTGTGGATTATCATGTGTTTCTTCAAGTTGTCTTTATAACCAAAACCTTTACCACAGAATGAGCAAATAAATTGTTTCTCTCCTGTGTGGATTATCATGTGTTTGTTCAAGTCTCCTTTTTGACCAAAACCTTTACCACAGAATGAGCAAAGAAATTGTTTTTCTCCTGTGTGTACTATCATGTGTCTTTTCAACATTGCTTTCTGACCAAAATGTTTACTACAAACTGAGCAACTCAAATGTTTCTTCTCAAGAACTTCACTGTTTCTCTGTGAATCTAAACCTGACTGAGGTTCACTCGTTTCCATCCATTTATCGTCGCTGTCCTCAGGTTCAGAAGAGTCTGAAGTCTTGTCATCACTAGTTGGTTGTAAACTACTAGCTGGATATAAGTTCTTGGCTGGTTCTGATACTCCACAGTCCTCTCTACCAGCTTCTGTTTTCATCTGTTCAGTTGAACTGCTGGCTAGAGGCTCTGTCTCTCTGTTCTCCTCAGTTTGGCTTTGATGAAGCTGTGAGGACTGAGGTTTCTCTTCATCTTCACTCTTCACTGGAACAGCAGTGAATGTGAACTGGGTGATATGGGCCTGCTCCAGCCCTTGAAGATGCTGTCCCTCCTGCCTGGTCCAGAGTTCCTCCTGTTCCTCTTCATTGTGTGGGTGCTCTGGGTCCTCCTGGTCCAGACTGGAGCACCACTCCTGCTGCTCAGGGGGGACATCTTTTTTAATGACCAACAGCTGCTGCATGTCTGGAGGCAAGGCTTCTCTGTGCAGCTTCTGGACTTGAGATATTTTCATTTTCAGTGACTGGAACTATACTGACAAACGTTATCATTCAAAGCTCCAATAGCTTCACAGCTAAGCTAACTTTAGCTTCACAGCTAAGCTAACGTTAGCTTCACAGCTAAACCATTCACCTGAGTCCCATAAGAGAGGAGATTCTTCTTCCCTCAGAGTTAAACGGAGCCCCGGTTCCAGTTTATATATTTGTGCTAATATGTTTGTAAATAAACTTCTGAAGTACCGGGAAATAATACGCTACTGCCACACTAGCTACTGCTAAACAACTGTACAACTTCTTCTTTTGTTGTTTACTGTGTAATGGCGGTTGGCATCCTAAGTGTTGCATTACCGCCATCTACTGGATTCAAACTGAACTGAATGAACTCCACAAAAAATAAATAAAAACAAGGCTAGGTTGATGTTGAAGTGAAACCTAGCATATAAGGGAAAGCGTTGATGAGCCTGTTGCCAGCTAACGTGGCTGGTCGTTTTAAATTGTACCAGCCATGCACATTTGTTTACCAGACAGGCATAGTTTGTTACCCCACTTTTGTGTGTGTGTGTGTGTGTGTGTGTGTGTGTGTGTGTGTGTGTGTGTGTGTGTGTGTGTGTGTGTGTGTGTGTGTGTGTGTGTGTGTGTGTGTGTGTGTGTGTGTGTGTGTGTGTGTGTGTGTGTGTGTGTGTGTGTGTGTGTGTGTGTGTGTGTGTGTGTGTGTGTGTGTGTCTAACAACTAATTCATGGCCAATTGGGGATGGGGGGGGGGGGGGTAGGCCTGGGTAGAGTGAGTGTCTGCAGGTAGACCGGGGCAGAGTGAGTGTTATGTTGTCACATTGCCTCCCTGACAGTGACTCCAGCAGTCTCACAGCAGCTGTGGCACTGACACTGGTGAAGAAGCCTCATGTGAGTGGCTGTCTCCATCCGATCCCTGTTTGATGGAGCAGTTGCCTTTTGCTTCAGGGGCCCAGCGGGAGCTCACATGATCTGTTGCAACTACAGTGCCATCTAGTACCCACTATAGTCACTCCAGACTATTCTATCAAGCCAGACTATAGTGGTGTCCCATTTCCTAGGCAATTGTTTTCAACCACTACCCCTTGTGGCTCCATTTTAAAGGGCAAGGGGCAAAGCGAGGGGCACTCAAAAAGGGATATAAATAAGAAATGGGAATGGGCTCCATCTCTTCTACATTCTTCAAATGCACCAATGGTGGGAGACTACTCTGATTGACATCCTCTCATGCTTTTCATCATTACTATAAAGAACTTTGTGTGACTTTACTCGGGGGACAGAATTGATTGAACTCTTGATAAAGTAATGATGAACTCATGACTCTGACTACTACTTGTCTCCTATCTATCAACATACATTAAGCATTTCCAGAATGTGTATCATGCCATGGCTTTACTTAGAGACACAGTCCTGTAATTAGCGCGTAATGGTGATGTCATGTGTGAGGTTTACACTCAGTAGCCACTTTATTAGGTCTATCACTATCAAATCTGAAACTTGGTGTGTGGAGGGCTTCAAGTGTTGGGGAATCCAATAAGGTCTTCATCCTGTGAAATGGGCTAGTCTGTAGCAGTCATGGAGGTCAGTGGCCTGGACTTCTCCATTTTCAATACTGACTCGCCTTCTGCCATTAATAATGTAATGCTTTGTTAGCAGGCGATTCCTGTGTTACACAGCAGCTATATGCACTACACTACTGAATATAAAGGACATTACTTAAGCCCAGTTTCCAACAAAGATTTGCAACGAGACAAAACGTTGCAGGGAAAAGTTGCAGTGGTGTAAACTGGCCCGTCTCATCTCGACTCCAGCCAGCTGATGGCGTCACCAACCAGAAATCCAGCTTGCATCTTTGGTCTAAACTGGGCTTTATACAAATAGGTCAAGATGAATGCGTTGTATAGCCAGGAGGACTAACACTGTGATACAGGAATTTGTGTTGGTGAGTTGTGACTTTGTTGCACAATACATCCTTGTTCACAGTTGATTCATACATTTTATGTAATAAATATTCATAATGTATATTGATCTGGTGTGAGCAAACTGCTGATTGATAAAGCTGTAGCCTAAATCTATTTGGAGCGTGGCCTGAGCATAATGATGGAGATGTATTAAATATGTAGCTATACATCCTGTCCTCACATGTCCCGTTTCTTCTGTCTGTAAAGGGACAGATGATACGTTGAGTCAGCAGGTGACTTCATGTAAAACCAAAACACCGCTGCGGCCTTGGGGAATGGCTTTGTCTCCCACACTGTGTTACATTCCTCTGTGCACCAAGCACGAGTGTGAGGTCATCATCATCACACAATAACATAGAGCCAATCTGAATTCATACATAGCAGCAGTTTAGATGGACAGATGATTACATTTAAAGCCTGTATCCTCAATTAGGGCTCTTTTTTATGCTTTGATATCATCAGAATCAGACTCATCTTTATTGGCCAAGTATAGACATACAAGAAATTTGACTCCGGTTTACGTTGCTCTCAATGTACTCACACATGAGGGGGGGGGGGTGTATATACATACAAGCTAAACAAAAAAGGCACTTCTAGTCATGTTGTTGTTCTCATTATTATTATTAATAATAATAATAATAATATAAGTAGTAGCAGTCTAGTTAGTAGAAGCAGCTGATTCTAGGGATTACCCCAATTACAGCATGCCAGCTGATGGGGGTGAAGTGTAGTGTAGTGTGTGTGTGTGTGTGTGTGTGTGTGTGTGTGTGTGTGTGTGTGTGTGTGTGTGTGTGTGTGTGTGTGTGTGTGTGTGTGTGTGTGTGCGTGCGTGCGTGCGTGCGTGCGTGCGTGTGTTTGTGTGTGTGTGTGTGTGTGTGTGTGTGTGTGTGTGTGTGTGTGTGTGTGTGTGTGTGTGTGTGTGTGTGTGTGTGTGTGTGTGTGTGTGTGTGTGTGTGTGTACATTAGTCACAGACAGTATCACTTCCTACTAGATTTGAGATGATTTCCGCACCCAGGTAACTGCTGGGCAAACAGAAAAGTCTCTGGCTACCAGGTAGACTGCTGCCTGTTTGAGTGACGTCACGGGGATGGGCAGGTCACGTGGTCAGGTCTGTGGGAAACCTGTGGCTGTTGTCTAACGTTACTGAAATGGTAGTCTGGGCACCTTCCACCCCGCTTTTTGTCATGGGGGCGTAAACCCCGGACCCAGAATTAACACCGGATGGCAATGCGCCTAACAACGTCTTTGTTGCCGTTAGCTTGACGCGGTGATGTTACCTAAACTAGAGTCTGATCAAAACAAAGCTAGCGTTACATAAAACAAAACGTTTATGCAATATGGCATCTCCGCCACCACCGCCTGACACACCGGTCAAAACGGTGAAAGAGGATTCTGATACTTGGGTCAAATTGTCAAGTTAACGTGAAAGTTGACGAGCTAGAAACGCTGCCATCCGGTCTAGGGCGGGCTCTAGGCGGGAACCAGTAGGGTGACAAAATCAATTGTGGGCGGGAGCCAGGCTCTTTCTCGCCGAGAAGAGCCTGGTGACGCGAGGTTACTGAAATGGAGAAAAGAAGACACACGGCGGCAGCGAAGGGAAGACAATAAGGTAGGCGAACTACAAGCCATATTTATGTCAAATAAGCCAGGCAGGTATCCATGCATTTAGCACGATATTGGCTGGTAATTATTTCGTTTGAGATCTAAACTTTGTGCCGAAAAGTCAGCTGTAACTGTCGCAACTTTATACTCGAACAGCGAGTAAAGTTTACCCATACTAGGCTAGGGGGGCCGTTGTTATCGTAAACAACGAGTAAATCCAGTCAAGTCCTCCATGACTAACGTTAGCGTTATATTTGAGAAAGTCGAAGCTGTTGATGCATTCAGAAAAACACGAACATGTCAAGCTAGAGTGTTTTGCTGCCTCCTGTCCAGTTTGAAGTTGGACCAGTCAGGCCTTCCTGAGCAGTGCCACTGCATTCACATCCTTACCACAAGCACTGACTGAACCATGCATATTTCCGTCTTTTTGTTTAAATATCATGCTTCATAGACCGAGCTGCACTTGCCCTAACCTGACTTGCAAAGTAACAGCTTTTCCTCATAACATGAGTAGGCGCCAGTCTCGTAACCTGATGCTATTACAGCTGAGCTTACCTAAAGAATGTATGCTATTGTCAAGCTCTTCATATTTCCAACTTGTAGTAAAGCACAGAATCACAAGCCCTCGGAGCCCACTGACTGCTTTATTTGAGAAAATCAGATGTATGTGCGCTTTTCAGACTGCATATATGCTAAGTTAGCATAATATATGCAGTGTGAAAAGCGCACATACATAAGATATATCTTAGCCCAGGGGCTATTCTCTAGCTGTTGACTCTCCGGAGCTGGCGTGTCACGGTGAGTGATCACACTGATGTGATCAGATCCACACTGCAGCTATCTAGCTAATGATACATGAGCCAACAGCAGCCTTGTTTGTCTTTACAGGTGAATCCTCGGCACACTGTGTGAGTTCATACAAGGTTTGCATTCTGACCCGCAAGCCAATGTAAGTCGTGTTGAGTGACTGCGTGTGAAAGAGGTATTCAAGCACAGTATGTTTATTTTTTTTAAAATGTTAAACTATTACCTCTCAAGATCATATCCATTAAAACAAGTGGTCTCTCTTACGGGGTGGTTGATTTGATCACGGATGTATTTTTGTGCCATCTGCAACCACCAATACAGCACATCATTGATTATTATTACAACGAGAAGGGGACTTGTGCTTATTTGGTTGTGCTGCTGCTGGCACAAAAATGTGTTCTTGACTAGGCTTGCATGGAGGGTGCTTCAGTTGGATAACATCTTGATTTCCCAGGGCTCTGGCTGAGCGTAGTTTCTCTGGTGACTTCTGGTACTGGGATTAGCGTTAAGGTGGTATCTCCCCCTTGGTTTTGGAGTAAAGCAACGTTGCATGAATAATGATGCTGATCTCATTTGAACTGGACCAATAGGATTCTATGTGATCTCTTCTTCCTCTTTTCTGGTTAGTTGTTCTCTGCCATCTTCCCTTAATGATGTCTGATGATAATTAGGGCTGTTCATAATATCGGTACGCAATACCTTTGAGGTATAGACCAAAATAACACAATACCAAGTCGCATTGAAACTTCTCCAGTTAAACAATACCTATATATTCAATTCTCTTTGTACACAGATCTAGAAACAATAAATACTATTTGTATGGTGTTGCTCACAGCCAATCACCGCAAGCGTTCTTAGATTTCATGCAACGTGTGATTGGCCCACTACTGCAGCAGCTACAACCTGAACCTATACAGTCCGTGGTGGTGCGGTCGAGTTAGTGTGGTGTGTATGTGACACAGCTGGCCAGTCAGCGTGCTAAGATGCCACCAAAATGTATCGAATTAAGTGCCGCACTCTAATTGTTGGTATTGGTACTGGTATTGTAATTGATCCCCAGCCCTAATAATAATATGCTGTAGTGCATCAAATCTTTAATACATAATCTAGCAACTCGCATTGTATAATCCTGTTATTATGAGGAACAAGAGAAAACTGCTTTCTCATCTAAATGGTAATATTTTGCATGTGTGTGTGTGTGTGTGTGTTTGTGTGCTGTGTGCTGCTCTTAGGGACCATCATCATCCTCATGTCATATGGAGGAGGCTTTAACGGAGGCACTGAGCGTGTCCGCCAGGCGCCCCACTATGACCAGGTTCCCCACGGCTCCTTACCCAGAGAAGACTCCTACGACCTGCAGCCGCTGAGAGAGCAGAGAGCAGGCGACCTCGCCCGCAGCGCAGATCCCCTGCCTCCCCCTCCTCTGCCGGACCACCCGCCCGTGGGACCCGAGTTCGACCCCAGTGGCAGCGAGGACAACGCGGACCCGGAGTCCCCCGACGACCCCGCCCTCGACATCAAACCGGTCCACCGCTTCGTCCCCGACTCCTGGAAGAACTTCTTCCGAAACAGCGGCCGGAGCAGCACCAAGCCTTGGCCCATGCCTGCCTCCTCGTGTAACAACAACAACAGCACCAGTGAGGGGGTGCGTTGCTCTCCTCCCCAGTCCCCCTCTGCTCTGGGCTCCCACCGCGATCCCTATGGGGGGTCGGGGAGCAGCTACAACTCCCGCAAAGAGCTCCTGGAAGTACGGGAGCCCCATGAGTCCATTTCAGGGCGCACCCACTACACGGGTTTGACCTATAGTGAGCGAGTGGAGGAGTACCACCTGCGCTACGCCTACATGAAGTCCTGGGCGGGGCTGCTGAGGATTCTGGGCTGCGTGGAGCTACTACTGGGCGCAGCAGTATTCGCCTGCGTCTGCGCGTACGTCCACAAGGACAACGAGTGGTTCAACATGTTTGGATACTCCTCTCCCGGGGGAGGCTATGGGGCATACGGTGGGGGGATGTACGGCAATGGCGCGTCCTACTACTCAGGTCCGAAGACTCCGTTTGTTCTGGTGGTGGCGGGGCTTGCCTGGGTGGTGACTGTGATCCTGCTAGTGCTGGGGATGACCATGTACTACCGCACCATCCTGCTGGACTCCTCCTGGTGGCCTCTGACTGAGTTTACCATGAACCTGGCTCTGGCAGTGCTATACATGGCAGCAGGTAGGACATCACGAGTTAACCTCAAGTCGTGGAAAGTCAAACGACCACATGTTATCTTGTATCACAGCCTTTTATTTCTGCTCTTTACCAGGGATCGTGTATGTCCGAGACACGACCCGCGGCGGCCTCTGCTCCTTACCCGTGTTCAACAACGGCATCAACGGGGCCTTCTGCCGCACTGAGGCCGGCCAGACTGCTGCCATCATCTTCCTGTTTGTCACCTTGGTGGTGTATCTGATAGGAGCCATGGTGTGTCTGAAGCTGTGGAGACATGAAGCTGCACGCAGATATCGGGAGAAGTACGGCCAGGAGGTAAGATCTCAGTCTTATGTTTACAGCACATGTTTATATGATATATTTTTTGTTTATATATATATATATATATATATATATATATATATACACACACACACACACACACACACACACACACACACACACACACACACACACACACACACACACACACACACACACACACACACACACACACACACACACACACACAGTGTATTGTGATTATATAGACGGTTTTAACTTGACAACAAATACATTCTAAATTGAACCCCCGCTCACTTCCTGTTGCAGTGTTTGCTATGGACATAAAAGAGAAAAAAAAACATTCAAGTGCAGGACTGACCATTCCGTGAAAACAGTCTGGTCTATACAGCTGAGCGGCGAAAACAAAAGTAACGATGTCGAGTGAATATTTCTGCAGTTTGCCGAATGCTGAGAAAAAGGAAGTGCTGTGGGGTTGCGCTCTGGTGAAAACCGTCTATACTACTGTATATTAAAGGTTTTGTTTTTTCCCATTTGCACAGATGCAGCCTTCAGAGATGCGAGGTGCTCAATCCTTGGTAAGCATTCTGTCATGTAAGACTCTATGCTTGAAATGATGGTGAACTTTGGTAGTACCTTGGGTTGTGTAGCTTCCTGGACATGATACAACGGTGATTCTCTCTTATCTGTTGCTCCAGTAGAGATGATTGGAGATTTTTTTTCTTTTTCTCTCTCTGTTCACTGCCATCATATGGCATAAAAAAAACTCATTCTACTGAAATGTTTTTAAGTTAATTGCTTTATTTATGTTCTTAAACCAGTAAGTGTAACACCTTTATATATATTTTTTATCTTTGAATGGTTTATTTTTGGTCAAACATTATAATATTATAATCTTGTCCTGACTGAAGCCCAAGTCATATTTTTGCCTAAAATCTGACAGGAAGAATATCAGTGTTGCACTTGTTCAATCAAAGTACTTAAAAATGGAAAAAAGTTAGATGTTTGAGACCTGTTCATATAATGGCAGTAGAGAGAGAGGGAGAACCACTGATTTTGGGGGTTATGTCATGTCCAGGAAGCTACAGAAGAACCCAAAGTACGTTCACCATCACATTAAAAGCAATACAGCAGTTTATAACATACCCAGGTTGAGCTTGGTGACATCTGTCTATTTAATCAATTTAGCTCAGTCACCACATTTCCTCCGACTTGACGAGTTGCTCTCTTGTCTGCTGTCTGCCTCTGCAGTTGACTCCAGCTCCTGTTCCCAAAGCTCCAGAGCCGGTCCAAGGCTCCACGGTGGTTCCTATCCAGGCTGCCCCCAAGGCAGGACCTCCCAAGGTTTTACAGGGAGGCATTCCATCAGGATACATCCCAAAGCCTGTCATCATGCCGGACTACATAGCGTGAGTGCTGCTCAGATCTACAGACTAACCAAGAGATCGTTAATATTAGAGAGATGGCACCGCAGGCTCCGCCAATTGTAAGAATCGGTACTAGCAGGTCACGTGGTCACCTCTTCCCTGAAGTGTCGTGAGAGAGAGAGCCAGGTTATGCGGGGTTAGTGCTGACCTAGCGATGTCACTTGAACTAGAGGTCGTGAGTTCCCAAACTCCACACAAACCCGATATAATTTAGCTCAATATAGTAAGATTAAGTCGACCAGTTTATGAGAAATAATTAAAAATGTTTTTATCAGCCTCGCTGACTTTCAAAACCCCAGCGCGATTGACTGTAAGACTGTCCGGTGACGGGGGGTGAGTTTGAAATGTCAGTGCTTCTTGGATGACCTTTTTGTGGCTTGAAGGTATAATTGTGATCCCAGACTGTTGGTCTGTAAAAGGACGCTGTATTCAGGTGGTATGAGCTGAATTAAAAGCGCTCCTCCTGATAAGTAAAGGGCTAAATGGCGATACACAATATATCTCCGTATTTTCTACAAAGTGGGCTGAATGATCAGTTGTAAGTCACAGCCACAAATATCCCTCTTATGGCCCGTTTCCACCGCTGGTATCAACGCGGCCGCGCCCAGCTCGTCTCGCTTTTTTGTCTCATTCCACCGATCAAAAACGTGGACAGCCCGGGTTGAGTCGGGGTTGAGTCGTGCTGCTCTTGGTCCCTGCTCTGCTGAGGTTCTAGCTCTGTGAACCCGGGTTCATACGGTGACGTGAAAACACTGCAGACGACTGATTGGTCAGGCAGAATCGTGTTTACTCTATCTACTGACTGTCAATGTGCATACCAGTTCAGTGGGGCTTACCTTCTTCTGTTATGTTATTTCCATCAGTCTTTTGTGTTGCTGGTGAAATAAAATCGATATCCTTACCCAGCTTTAACATGACGGTGGTTTTCAATTGTTTTGAGAGAGAAAAAATCTGCTCCTCAGGAAGCCCTTAATTGTGTGCAGCGTCGGCTCCGCTAGGCCGCAGGCGGGGCTTTGGTGAAGCCGCGGTCTTGCCTGGTGAGAGGCCGCCGGGGTAGAGGCTTGATGCTTCACTTCACCCCGTAGCGCAACCCCCGTCCCTCGCGCAGCGCATGCATGTGAGTTTGACTAACAACAAAAGTGATATCCATTCTCCTGGCCGATTGTCACATTTGCCCATGTACACTGTAGGTCATTAGAGGCACCAGTATTTCATAAACAGTTTAAAAGTTCTGTGTATGGATTTAATTTTAACGTTAGATGTTATAGCCTACTTCGGTTATGGGCGGAGGGCAGATATGCGGTCGCTATGACGACCAGGTGTGGGCGGGGGTGGGCGGGGATAGATCGAGCAGCGGTGGACAATGGGTGGAAGCAAAACGTCCATCGGGTCGAAACAAGTAGAGCCGAGTGGTGACGAGCTGTGCAGGGCTGTAAAATGTGGTGGAAATGAGCCATTAGGGGGGTTTACAGTATCTCGACTACAACACAGTACTTACACTTCCTTAAACTCAACACAGTACTTACACTTCCTTAAACTCAACACAGTACTTACACTTCCTTAAACTCAACACAGTACTTACACTTCCTTAAACTCAACACAGTACTTACACTTCCTTAAACTCAACACAGGCAAATTAATCACACGCATGCAAATCCACCCCCATTGGATAAGCCGAGGCTTGCGATGAGAATTGAATGTTTTCTTTTCTTTTTCTTTTTGCAGTCTTTAGAGACTTATGTTTTCTAACAAAGTAATTATAGCCCAGTCCTTTGCCATCATGATATACATACAGTATATGTCTAGGTCTGTCACGATATGAGCTTTTCACTACACGATTATCGTGGCCAAAAGAATTCACGGTAATGATATGTTCACGATATAATAGAAAATTTGAAATAAATAAATATAATAATAATATTATTATTATTATACTTGTTATTGTTATTATTATTATGCTATCAGTCAAATTAATCTTTAACTTTGTTTATCATGCGTTTCATCTCTTTTCTGGCAAATTAATTACACTCAAAATACGAGTGTAGGGAGATGGAGAGAGTCTGTAAACATAACTGTACAAAAGCGTATAAAAAGAGCAATTACACTTAATGGATGATGAAATAGCTAGTTACTGTGTCAGAGTGTCACGTGGTGTGCGTGAGTGTGTTACCGCCAAACTCCTAATATTATATGTTACTGTATTACTTTAGTAATGGTAAAGGCAACCATATCTAGCATTGCAAATGAATTAAACCTAGTACAACCTTACTTCTTAGTGCTGTAGCGTAAAGGAATCGCATCTTAAAGGATGGCTTTACCGTAATCAACCCACTTTGTATCATTAATAGTCTCGGTAATATAAGCACATGCGCAGTGTTTACCTCTCTCTGTCTTTTCCTCACAGAGATCTCCCCATTTCCTCCTCTGGCAAAGCGCTCCGTTCTGACGCGTTTTACGTCACAACGCGTCCGACGGGGCTGCGCAAGTTCTGCAGCGGCCCATACCATGAATGGAGGATAACCAGATCCTGGATCTGTCCCTTGATCTGGTTTGGCTTAACCAGATCAACCAGATCAAGCTAAACCGTACCACAACGGTGGTTATCAGCTGGGTCTGTCAATTTAGGGTTTCCCTATCCAGCTCTGAGCTCGTGCACATGAAAATGCTCGTGAACAGGAGCTCGTGCCCACGAAAGAGGCGTGGTTTGTAACAACTAGCCAATCACAATGCAATATGGACAGCTCCGGATTTTACAGCGTCAGACACGCCTATTTCCTCATTCATTGAAAGTGTATTAATTAGCGGAGCTTCACTGTATGTCGGAATCAAAGTCTGCGTTGGATATGAGTCTGTTACTGAAGGACTGTCTAAAGTTACCGCTTTTATTCACATCAGTCATTTGATTTCTGCTGCCGTTTCTGCCTACATGAGTTTACAGCAGCTTATACTCTATAAAACCTGCATATCTTTTTTGCGAGTAGAAGTGTAATCTCAGTCTAAATTTGCAAAATCCGTAGGCCTATTTAGATCATAGATAGAATAGATAGGCTCTGAATCAACACGGTGCGGGCGTAGTTTTCATTGATAAAAATAGCGTACCGGTATATAAATAGCAGCTCCACAGAGCACCGTAGTGCGCTTTGGAGACATTTATGGTAACCTTTTTACGCAGGTGATTTAGTGATATTTCGGCAGGGTCAAACGTGCTTGGGAGAAAATAAAAATGTATACTTCGCACTGGAGGAACAAACTATAATCTTAAGGAAATATGAAGAATTCAAAGATGTAATAAAAACAAAAGGCAACACTGCTGCACATAATAATCACAGAAAGGAGGGCTGGCAAAAAAAAAATTCATGCAGATTGTCTAAATGCACAACTTATCAGAATCAGAATCAGAAAGACTTTAATGATCCCCGGGGGGAAATTGGGACAGGTTACAGCAGCTCGCACTCAGAACACAACATAGCATAAAATAAACAGTAGTAACATGCGATAAAGTAAGCAAACATAAAGTAGAGTAAGTGATGTACATTACGTGTCAAATTGCAGTTATTGCACACTGGACTTACAGTATATTAAGTCGGCTTGCCCATTACATTACATGTGGCTCAGCCAGGCACAGTTAACCTATCGGCTGGCTCAGTCTCAGGGAGACTGAGAGAGGCGTTAAAGAGTCCAATGGCCACAGGCAGGAATGATTTCCTGTGCCTCTCCGTATTGCATCTAGGTGGGATCAGCCTCTCACTGAACGTGCTCCTGTGTTTGACTAGCACGCCGTTATTCAGCTTGCTTGATTTCGCCACCGAAGTTCAGGCATCTCCGCTGCGCACACGGTGCGCTTTGGAGACGTGTGCTTTGACGCGGGTGATTCCCATTAAATTAATGTGTTGCTTATACAGTATTCTGCTACGTGTATGACACAAATCCGGGCAGTAGCTTAGTACACGGGCGACTTTATGAATCGTCCTGCAGATAGTATTTTTGCTGAGGTTTTCAGCATCCCCGTCACTATACGTATACTGTACGTATAGACCATCTGGGGCACAGTTAGGGCATGGCTACGGCGGGTCACATTTGCAAGGTACGGCTGCAGCAAATCACACATATCTTAATCCCTCACTGGAGAAGCGATACCGCTCGTATAAATAGTCTCCTGTATGATTAAATGGGTCTTGTCGGTCGCGAAAGACTCTTTCTCTCCTGAGAGCCCCCCTCACTATCCGTGCGCCTTCTTCGATGGGCAATGGGCATTTTCTTTCAGAAAAGGGTTGGCCATTTCCAAACTGCTGATTTTCCAGGAAGTTCATTGGTTCGTGGGCGGTGCCTTTTAAGGTTTAATCTTAAGTGCCCAGCATGGTTTTGCGCAGCCCGAGCGGCGACAGCGAGACTATGCATACTCGAACGTAACTCGTTCAAAACATTATCGTGTCGTTTACCAAGAACTTTCAATCATGTCGGTGGGGGGAAATTTTATTGTCCCTCGATTTCAAAACTCATACCGGTGAGCCTACAGAATACTTTGCTAGATGAGGGACAAGCACTGTTAAATGAGGAAATGGCATTTCCTCATTCCTCACAACAAGGAGTTGACGGCGCTAGACGGCGCAGAGTCACATTTTCGAGGAGCTGCACGCCCCCTACGCCGAGCTGCGCCGATAGGACGCCCAGCTGCGGCGACCCCCTCGCTCGAGCATAATTTGCGCTTTATCCTTGCAACTTAACCTGCTCTGGACCAGGTTAGCTGTGAAGCATAAGTTACCATGGAAATCTATCTCGGTAAGTGAACTAGCGTCGTAGCACGGCACACCCACTAATCTTGCTTCGTGGTATAGGCCTCTGCAGACGTGGAATCCGCTCCAAGGGCGGCTGTTATTGTTTATTTTTATTTTGTTAAGTATGGGCACATCCACGGAGAATCCCATTGAGAGCCTTAACAAGCCTTAATGACTTGCAGCTGGCCCAGGCGAGTTTCCGCAGACGGGAGCAGGAGCATTTTTCTCTGTGAGGTAAACAGAGAGAGAAGATAAAGGCTGTCCATGTGCTTTATATTAAGTGGGTTGATTACCGGTAAAGCCATCCTTTTAAGGAAGTATAATTCTCTATCTCCATCCTGCAGTAAGTATCCAACCATCCGGTCTGATGATGAGCGGGACCAGTACCGGGCCGTGTTCAATGACCAGTATGCTGAGTACAAAGAGCTGCACTCGGAGGTGCAGGCTACTCTGAAGAAGTTTGACGAGATGGACTCCATGATGCACAGCCTGCCCCAGAACCCTGCCAGCCAGATGGTGATTGGTTACTTCCATATATCTGTCGCTTCCCAAAATAATGCTCACTTTTTTTCCTCAGCTGGTATACTGTACATGTTGGCAACTGGCTGATTTCCTTTAGGTGTAAAATGTACATCAAGGTGCTATGGGATCGATTTTACTTCTCTCTCTCTCTCTCTCTCTCTCTCTCTCTCTCTCTCTCTCCCTCTCTCTCAGAAGCCACATTTTATATGTACACTTTGTACACTTAAATGCCTGCTATTATTAATACCTAAATGTGAAGGAGGCATAGAATATAATTGATGTTATGTTGATATTTTAGTGTCTTTGCAACTGCAGATTTTTTGTATCTGATAGCGGTTTAAAACATTGTTATTGGATTTAACTGCTCGTATTTTGCAAGTGATTGTTTTGGCAGAGCTGTACTGTCTGGAAAATATCTGGGTGGTCTACGTCTAGAATATAGAGTCTAGTTCTAGATTATAATATATCGAGTAGTGATGACACTAAACAGTAGAAACTGTGAAAATAGTAGGACAAAAATCACACCCAGGTGTTGAAGTAAGCGGTGCAGGTTTGCAGGTCTGACCCTTCACCTCCACTCCCCCCCCCCCCCCCCCCTCCTCTCTGGCACTGTGCGTGCACGCGCACATCGTGTTTCGAGCCGCACTCTCCATAGCGTGCCAAAGTCTCGCCGATGAGGAAGTGAATTCTCCATTCATGTCCAGACGTTTCTTAAACTGCGTGCGTGTTTCACCGGCTTTGAAGCGCTGTCGACCTCGAGACGAGACGCTCTCTCCCCCCCCTCTCTCTCCCCCCTCTCTCTACGCCTGTGTCGACCGGGGAGCTGGGGGAGGAGGGGCCTAGGCTGCAGATGTCGTGCACATACCTGACATCTCGCCCACATCCCTCGGCCAATACGGACGGACAAACACACGTGTCACTTATAGAAGCAGCTGCACCACTTAAAAAAAGCAAATAAATCAAGGATTGTCTTCTACAACTGACTTGTACAGGGCGAACACACCTTGCCATGATATTATTGAATTGTGTCTCACCATGTTTTCCTAATGGAATTTTAATTCATTCAAAAATAACAAATGTTCAACCATTTCTACACTTTTCCCTAATAACTCACAATTCGGGCCCTACTGAAGAGATGACATCAGAGTCACCTGGTTTCATGTGTTGAGGAACCGTACAGGACAGAGCCAACCTGCGTCTCATGAATGTTGCATCAGTCTTCTTTGTTGTGTCCGTGTCGCTCTGCTTCATTTCCCCCGTCCTGAAATGTCGCCCCCTGTCTGTGTGTCCTGTTCCTACTGGACCTCCCCTCCACCCTCCAATTCCTTCCCTGTCCCATACAGTGCTTTATGGCATCAGTCCTGCACTTTGATATTTGTGAGAGGGATTTTTTTTGTGTCCTATTTGAGTCTTTAATGACCCAACTACTCTCTTTTCTAGTCTTTAATGACCCAACTACTCTCTTTTCTAGTCTTTAATGACCCAACTACTCTCTTTTCTAGTCTTTAATGACTCAACTACTCTCTTTTCTAGTCTTTAATGACCCAACTACTCTCTTTTCTAGTCTTTAATGACTCAACTACTCTCTTTTCTAGTCTTTAATGACTCAACTACTCTCTTTTCTAGGAGTACGATCGCATCAACAAAATCCTTCAGGAGTACCACAGGAAGAAAAATGTGAGTCCATTGTGTTGTGTGTTGATTGTTTTAATATTGTGTGTGCAGCAGTGGCTTTCTCTTATCAGCTCATGTTAGTTGAAGCCAGCGGTGTCAAACAACCAAAACCAAAACCGGACCGCCCAAAGGGTCCAACCCGGCCCACAGGAGGACTTTGCAAACTGTAAAAATGGCACTGAAGCCCTTCAATCCAATGAGATGCACTTGTAAAGTGGAGGCTAAGAGGTACCAGGTTTCAGGTGCAAGTTAAATATTAAGTTGCCTATTCATGTTTTCCGTATTCATCACTAAATGGTCAAATATTTTCATTTACCCTTGACTACAGAGAATTGCACAGTTGCCGTCAATTGTAAATAATGCACAGTTCTATACCGAAGATTTGATCATTTATTTGATGGTACCATGGTAGCTGAGATAAACCTATGTGAAACCATTCTTAACACGTTAATTGCCAAGAACGAGTTGAGTCGTCAAACACAATCCAGCTGTTCACTGCCAACGACGAGTTGAGTCGTCAAAAAAATGTTTTTGTTTTTTTTGACCGTGGGATGTGCATCTAACCCTTTTACATCTCTTATATAATTATTGGAGCCACCGAACGTTTACAACCCATTCCACCGACCCACTAAGTGGCAACAGTGCTCTCCTGACTAGAGGAAGGCAAGCATTTTTTTAACTTGTCACGCCATTCTCACCCCAGCCATTCTCATGAAAATGGATGGGGGAAAACGCTTTCGTTTTCGCGCTGATTGCTGGCGATGCGGGATTGCAAATTTACATAATAGATTACAGGTGGAACACACTTTGAAACACGCAGCATAAATATGACCAGAATCGCAAAAGCTTCTCTCAACCAAAACTCCAAGAAGCGAGCGAGTCCATGCCGACTTCCTCAAACAGCGGCCGCGCAGCCACAGGCACAGGACAGCAGCAAAGCACTGAGACTGGTGACAAGCTTGTGACGGCCGCTGCAGCCAAGAAGAACGCCCACGGAGGGAGGAGTTGAAGCAACTCTCCCTCTCGCTCTCTCCCTCTCTCTCTCTCTCTCGCTCTCTCTCTCCCTCCCTCCCTCTCTCTCTCTCTCTCTCTCTCTCCCTCTCCCCCTCTCACTAGGATTAAACCTAGTGCGTCTCCCTCCCGAGAGGGAGGGAGAGAGAGAGAGAGGGAGGGAGAGCGAGAGGGAGGGAGAGAGAGAGAGAGAGAGAGAGGGAGGGAGAGCGAGAGGAAGGGAGAGAGAGAGAGAGAGAGAGAGAGACAAAAATGAATGGTTAAAGTGACTGTTCTATCGAATTTCACAAAAAGCCGTTTATCTCTGAATATTTTTTCTGACGCTAAAACCATGCTGTATTCAACTGCTAATGCTTACATAACTACTAACTCTACAAACTAACTCTTTTAGACAGAGAAAGTACACATTCTATTAGTACTTTTGAGATATTGTATGTTCACAAACTCCAAGCAGAAAAGAATCCTCGGCTCTTGTAAAATGAGCCACAATCCTCAAAAAACGGCTTGGCAGAAGCTACCTACAGCAAGAAAAAAACGGCTGGCAGTCAATGTGTTAAATGTACCTGTAGGCCTAATTCTATCCATTAAAAGAAAATGTGCAGCTTTTGTCATTTATAAGTTAATATTATTGATTTTCTTTGTCCGGCCCACTTGAGACCAAATTGGGTCGCATGTGGCCCGTGAAGTTAAATGAGTTTGACAGCCCTGGTTTAAAGGGCATGGTGCAGGTTGGAGACCACATTGCATTAATATGTGGAAGGGGTATATAGCAATGGGATTTGGGGGGAAAAAACTTTTTTTCAATCACACATAGCTGCGTTTAGACTATTTTTTGTAACCAGCAGGGGGCACTGGTCCATTTAATGGAACTACCTTTTGTGATGTCACAGGGATGCAAAATAGTCACCTTTAGGTGACAGTCACATTTTTCAGCCCAAAATATGAGGATTTCTGAGTGGTTTTATGTCTGCCCTGGTATCTGTCACCTTTTTTCACTCTCCATGACTTTGCATCCCTGTGTCAGCCCCAGCAGAACATTCTCCTCTTGTGATGTCACTCCTGTTATGTCACACGCCCATTTATAAAATGCCACCTTTTCCTCCATATTTATACCCTGGGGGCCTGTGGGGGGGGGGGGGGGGGTCTTTGTCTTTTTGGAGTGTTTTCACTGTAATCATGAGCCCAAAATGTCAATTCAGATTTTCTTTTTAACCTGCACCATGCTCTTTAAGCTACAAGCTTCTCTGCTGTGTGCGTTTTCTTTTCTTTCTTTTTTTTCGGATTCATTCATTCCAAAGCATACAGTCAACAAGCATACATTAAACATCAGTACAGTTTTTTTTTTGTTTTTTTTATTTATTTTATTTCCATCGAAGTGGCTTCTCTGCTGTGTGCGTTTCTAGAGAGTAAGTAGAACAGTAGCTGCAGTCAGAGGCTGTCAATCTCTATAGCTAAAGCTCACTAGACAGAAAAGGGGATGTGTGTTTTTAGCTAAGGCTCGCTAGACCGTGTGTGTGTGTGTGTGTGTGTGTGTGTTTTTATAGCTGAATGTATTCGTTACTTCTTCAAACATAATGCAGCCAATGGATGTATCTCTGCTTCTACTTTACCCTCCTAGGATCCCACTTTCCTTGAGAAGAAGGAGCGCTGTGAGTACCTGAAGAACAAACTCTCGCACATCAAACAGAAGATCCACGAATATGATAAAGTCATGGAGTGGAACGACGGCTACAGCTAAGCTACTACGGCTTCTCCGCCTTGGGACACCGCTGAAACCAACGCAAAACTGTTTGTGTGACAGTTAGCGGTGTGGTGAAAATGACATTGAGGTGGGCTAACGTGCAGACCGCAGAACACAGTGGGAGTCAATGGACTGGAACTCAGCATACAGTTCATGAAACTTTGTATTGGCACTGATCTTTCCAACTGCTTTGTTGATCACATCTGTACCGCAGCTATCTATAAGCAACTGTCAGCAGGTTTGTATGGGTGCGTGTATTTATGCGTGTGTGCATGCCCACAAATGCAACCAAAGGGGGAGAAATGGTTTACTTTTATACTTAAATTGGTCTGAATATGCAAAGGACGCACTATATAATGTATGACACTGTGACTGTAATTGTAGCTGAGGCTTACTACTTCATTTCATAAATAACACTGGGATCCCACGTGAATGTTTAATGTAATCAGTGGGAGATTAGGGATGCACAATATTGGATCATTTTGCCGATATCAGATATGCCGATATTTTCCAACTCTTTTGGCTGATTGCAGATACCGATATAGGCGCACATTCGTTCTCCACCTAATTTCAGAGAACATCGAGTCTCTCCAGTAGTGGAATTAACACATTATTATGTCTACTCTTTATTGTGATGGCCCACTGGCAGATGCAGACATAAATCCAATGCTTTTAGAAATGTACACATTCACTGGGCAAAATAAGAAAACTTATAACTTAGGTTATATAAAACATGCCTTTTTTTGTTTGTTAGTTTTTATTTTTTATTTTTTTAATGTAAAATGTTTCTTTCAAACAAAATTGTAAGATGAATCCTACTTAAACAGGATTGGATGATGCTCTCCCTGAGAATCCTGACACAACCACGGCCAATTTGACCTATTTCACAAGTTTCATAATCAAGCATTTTTAGTGAAGCATGGAGCATTTGGGCATAAAGTGTCATTTTATCGGCCCGTCATATCGGCAGAAATGTTCCTTTCAGGCCGATGGCAAATCGACATTTCATTTTAAAGCCTTTATCGGCCGATATCGATGATGTGCCGATATCGTGCATTCCTAGTGGGAGATATTGCTGGACTTAAGAATGGGGAGAACGATACAAAAGACAGTCTGTTTCCTAAACAAAATGAAATGGGTTGCAAATGTTTGTTAATTAATGTTTACCGCCTGCCTACCTATATACCTGTGCTTCAGGTCTTCAGGTTTGTTTCATATGCCTGCAGAAGCTTCACACCTGACAGAAACACCTCTAATGTCCCCATCCCAACCGAGTTATCCAACTGCTGTAAAGACTTTGATTGTTTGTGATTGCACATTATTTGTTTGTTTTTTGTGATAACAGTTTGACAAGTATCTGAATGGGTAAACGTGTGCCCTGTCCTACAGGTTTGATAATGGCATTACTGAAATCACTTTGTCAGCAGTTATGTGTGTTTTAATACTTTCTACTGCCTTTGTTCAACCATTTCATACAGTAGATTAGACATTTTGTACTTTGTAGTGTAGGTAAAATATCCTAAGTGCCTTACTTAACCCTAAATATCTTAATGCCATCTTCCTTATACCACTATGCTACCACAGTACTTCTTAACACTACATCCAAGATGAACTGACCACTGTGATGTGACTGTGGACCTCGTCATTAACCGCTCACCCTATTGCAACTTCTGTGTGTTTCTCACTTTTATGTGACCAAATATAATTGTAAATATGTTGCTGTAAAATGTCCATGTTTCATAAATTAATGAATGAACTGGTGCTTGCTGTCTTCACAATACAGTTTTGCTTATGCACTTTCAGCTCGTGGTCTGTTGCTTTATTCTCAGGCATGTAAATAGTCACCTTCAGGTCACAGTCACCTTTTGATGTTGAAATAGGGCACTTAAGTGACTGATTTCTGAGTAGTTTGTGTCTGCCTTGGTATCTGTCACCTTTTTCACTCTCCCTGTGCTTTCCATCAGTTTGTGGAACTGGGGAGAACAATTATGAAGAACCATACTAATCCTATACATTCTATGGTATAGGATACAACAACAGCAAAACTATGTCTATAGAAAGTCTATGTAGGTTTAAACTAGTGTTATATAAGATATAGCCTACAGTCTACAACAAGGCCACTATCTGAAATTGTTATAGAGAGTACCACAGACTGTATAATGAATTATAATTAAAATACTATATTATAACTAATACCATAACTATTGATCACTACAGATACAATTATATTACTATTACAATGATACAATATTTGGCAAATGTACAGCAGGCTATGTATATCAGTAAACTTACTGATATACAGCCTACTGTATAGACATCATACTTGTATGATAAGGTCACTAACAAAGAACTCTTTGGAGGTAATGCGACACCTGGGGGGAGGGAGGGAAGGGGGAAGGGGGAAGGGGGAAGGGGGAAGGGGGGGAGGGAGGGGGCGGGTCCCAGCTGACGCGGAGGATGAGCTGGGTGTGGCCCAGGTTGTTTTTTATTATCGGCACTTTACAGTTTCAACTGAAATATCTCGCGGACCTGGGAGGAGCAGACGCACCTAGCGACAGGTGAGTGTATCCACTGTAGTTTGTGTCGTTAGCTGGAGGCTTCTGAATCTGATATTAAATCTCTAACTTTCTACCTGTACGAGCCACAGGTGTGTTGTTGGTTACAGCTAAAATCTCGTCAACAGCAGCCTACTCTGGTCTGTCTAGTGTCTACTGTCTGATAGCCTGGCACCTGTTGTGCCAATTAATTAAGGAGTTAACGCTACACTACACCAGCGTTACATTATTATGGTTTTAACATGTTCTCAAAGTTGATTTTCGATGTAAGGAACTGTTCTCGTAACCGTCTATCTCCTTGCAGATCCTGTGTACAGAACAGCAGTTCAACAGGGAGGCAACCAGAGAGGATCCACCAATGTCCTCCAGGCCCAACGGGAGCCCGCCTCCCTACGAGTCAGACAATGGATAGTGAGTGTCTTTCAGTATAAAAAATCTTCACTTTGATCATCACTTAATCCACAGATTCTCAAACCTTTTCATATAAGGACCACTCATTTGGTCCACATTGTGGCCATGGACATGTTCCACTGCTCACAGCCCAATCTGAAAATATGTCCAGAATTCCATGACTATCTGTATTGTAGGTAGAGAGATCACAGTGAAACTATATGACCAAAGCAGTCATTCTTCTTCTACATTCTCCAACTGTTTTAACTTCTTATCAATATGGTGAAGTTGAGCAATTAATCAATTTGCTGGGGACCCCCTGGAACTCCCTCAAGGATGCCTGGTGGTCCCCCGGACCCCACGTTGAGAACCACTGACTTAATATGCTTCAAAATTATTATTATTATTATTATAATCGTAGTACCAGCCAACCACATTATGGATGGATATATATATATATATATATATATATATATATATATATATATATATATATATATATATATATATATATATATATATATGGATGTACTGTGTGATGAAATGTGATGAGATTAAATGAAATGCGGTTTTGGGACAGTGCAATACTTGAAGTGCAATACGTGGTTAGGTAGAGTTGTTGACCCGTAGCCCAGGCTGCCATCATGTCTGACTATGTTGTCCTCTTGTCTATGTGCTGTACTGTCTGTTACGTCTGTCACGCTCTATTGCTGCTGCACAAATGCCTAAGACAAATTTCCCTATGGGACAATAAAGTTAAACTCAACTCAACTGTATGTCAGTTTGGATTTTCTACTCCCAAACTCTATGGCCCGTGACCTGTTTTTTTCATCTGCTGCTCTGTTCGCAGCAATGGCCCAGCCCAGCCGGCCTATTCCTACTACCCAGATGACGAGTTCCAGCATTTCTACCGCTGGACCTCCCCTCCAGGCATCATCAAAATCATGGGCATCATCGTCATCGTGCTGTGCGTGGCCATATTCGCCTGCGTTGCCTCCACGCTAGCTTGGGACATGCAGGGTGGAGGCATGACTGGCTTTGGAGGGGGCGGCTACGGTGGCGGGGGCGGGGGCTATGGAGGAGGCTACGGAGGGGGGAGCTACGGCGGCGGCAGTTCTTTTGGCGGCGGCGCATACGGAGCGGGTAACCAGTACGGCTACGGCGGAATCGGAGGGAACTACAACGACCCGCGCAAGGGCAAGGGCTTCATCATCGCAATGGCGGCTATCACCTTCATCGCCGCCCTGGCCATCTTCATCATCGTGGTGTCTCGGAACAGCCTGTCCCAGTCCCGGAGGTTCTACCTGGCCGTGGTGATTGTGAGTGCCATCCTGGCGCTGCTGATGCTTATAGCGAGCATAGTGTACTTGATGGCGGTGAACCCGATGGCCCAGTCCGCGGGATCGGTGTACGGGAGCCAGATAGCCGGCCTGTGTGCCCAGTACCAGCAGCCACAGTCCCAGACAATGTTCGTCAACCAGTACCTCTACCACTACTGTGTCGTGGAGCCGCAGGAGGTGAGAGCAGCTGTTTTCAGTGTCGGGGCCTGGTGATGTTCACACGGAATACCTCAACATCAATAATGTGGCGATATTTTCGGGATGAATATTTGTGCGTTCATAAGATCTCTTTTTTACACACAAACAAGATGTGAAAATTAGTCATGATAATTAGTAATCAGACAGTAATGTGTAATCAGTTAATAAATCATGTGGATTTGATGAGCAGTTAAAACCAATCATTCATTTCTCTCAGACAGAACCGACTAGCAAGTTCATCTGACTGTAACACAGCCTTTAAGAACAGGAAGAAGTGATATTTTCACAGTATTATGTCAACCAATGTCCCAGACAATATCCAGTCTCATATCACGATATTATAAGATGCATGACAGTTTATCGCCCAGGCCTAATAATGTGTGTGTTTTCCGACACTCCGGAATCTGTCATTCCAGGCGATCGCGGTGGTGTTTGGCTTCCTGGTCACTGCGGCTCTCATCATCATCCTGGTGTTTGCTCTGAAGACTCGCCAGAAGATCCGGAACTACGGCAAGAGCAACATTCTGTGGAGGAAGGTGAAGGTCATCGACGACACAGCCCCGCCTCAGGATGTCGAGGCATGGGTGAGTTTGATGATCCCTGCCTCCCTCCTCTCTCCAGAGGTCAAATCAAACGGGGCTATCATCTCAGCTTAACCCATTGATACCTGATGCAGCATTTGTGTGTGTATCCCTTTTAAGACCGCGAACCGCGTTGACGCGGTTCGCGGTCTTAAAGGGATACACACACACATATGAGGGATATACACGCAAATGCTGCATCAGGTATCAATGGCTTAGTAGAAAAGACGAGCTGGATCACTGTCTTCACAGCCAGCTGGGGTCCGGGGTGGAGGAGGTAAAGAGACATTTTTCTGTGTGCCTGACTGTATGAAGTGCAGCAGTAGGCCTGGCTGGTGTGTGTGTCAGCTGAAGTCGCACAACCTGTTTGCTGACAATCGTCTGTGTGTTAGAGGGGGAGGGGAAGAGTGGAGCAACAACAAGCCCTCTCTCTCTCTCTCTCTCTCTCTCTCTCTCTCTCTGTCTCTCTCTCTCTCTGTCGTGCGCTTGGTTTCTGGGTGTGGCCTGTACATGGATGGCAGTTTCAACCTGGTGTTAAGGTGTAGGGTGTAGGCCAGTGATTCACAACCTTTTTCATATCAAGGACCCCTGGTTTTGTCCACATTGAGGAGACGGAGACCCCCATTTAGTGACATTTTGTGCCTCAGGCCTGAATCTGAAAATGTGTCCAGACCTCCACGAGTATCTGTATGTATGTAGAGAGAGATAACAGTGAAACTAATATGACCAAAGCAGCCATTCTTCTACATTCTCTAATTGATTTAACCTATTGACAGTTCAATAATGGTGAAGTTTAACAGTTCACCAAATTGCTGGGGACCCCCTGGAGCTCCCTCAAGGACCCCTGGTGCTCCCCGGACCCTACGATGAGAACCACTATCGTAGGCCGAACTTCAACAATATAAGAACTAGGTTCACTACTGTCGACATATTTTGGAAAACAGTAAATCTCACTACTATATTAAGGTGGCCAGGTGTTTTGCTCCACACGGCGCACAGTTGCTCAGTTACAGTTGTGCAACAGACGACACTAGAAATGAGCGCTTTCTAGTCCGACTTAAAATTCAGTGTCAGAATCAGAATCACTTTTATTGCCACAGTATGCAAGTTACAGGAATTTGTCTTAGTTTCTTAGTGTCATGATGAAGCATGAAACTATTCTTAGAAACATTTTGTAACATCTTACACATACACTTGACTTGCCTAATCATCAGTGCTAGATTAATCATATATTGGTATTGTTAATAGCTGATAGTCATCATGGGCTTCAGTGCAACCAATTGACCTTTCCTAAGTCCTGCCCCTTTTTGCTCTGTGCTCCAATAACAGTTGAGGAAACTTGGTAGGTACCAGCTATGGGATGAACTCTAACTACTCCTTTATACTTTAAGCTATAAACTTCATTCAAACTTTAAACGGGTCACTTTTAGTACAGTATTACTCTTATTCAGCTTTTAGATATCTTTTGTACTTGTTGAGAAATCGCAGTTTACATTTTATGCATTTTGTTCAACCTTTATAATGGCATCCTATGGATGGAGCCAGCCTAGAGTGCATAGTGCCCCAATTCACTCTACCAGACTTTACAGCACTTTTCACAAAATTCACACATTTTCAAACTGTGACAGTTCACATGGTACTTGTAACACTAGATGCATATACAGGGCTGTACAGTGCTACGTACATACAGAGGCCATTTACACCTGGCACTAACATGCGTTTTCTGTGATCAGATTGCAATCAGATAGTGCTTGACCACATTAGCCTGATTTCATGGCGTTAGCATGCGTTTTGGGTGATCAGATTGCAAAATGGCTGTCCTCTCAATCCGCATACAGTTGTTGTATGTGGATTGAGAGGACACATTGCATTTACACTTGTGTTGTGTTGTGGTCACAATGCATCCCTGACCACCTCAGGAGGTGGTTTGGCCGATCAGATCGCAATCCGTCCTCAATGTGTCTTGGGGCCGTTTACCTGTACTTTCAAGTGGTCAAGCACTATCGGATTGCAATCTGACCACAGAAAATGCATGTTAGTGCCAGGTGTAAATGGCCTCATAGGAAAAAATGGGTCTGTGCTATGAATGAATTCTGTACTGTTTTGAAACACATTTCTTGTTAGGTTTGGATTGTTTGTCCCCTTTATGCAACATTAGTGTCTTTTGCCAGTCACAGACCTATTGGATGAACTGCACTACTTGTGGTTGTTTTTAGAGATGTAACATACATTTTATATACGTGCTACAATTTGATGGCCTCTGCTACAAAACTATTAACCTCTGTAGCACCAGTGCTGTGTGCAAAAAAAGTTAACGTACAGCCCTGATATATTATACATCAAACCCTTCAGCTACTTCTGCATAAGTGAAGTGAATCATGTATAGTTTTTGAGATAATAACATTTGGTTGGGGCGTCCGGGTAGTGTAGCGGTAGATTCCCTGCTTACCAACACGAGGGTCGCACGTTCGCACCCTCGTGTTACCTCCGGCTTGGTCGGGCGTCCATACAGGCACGATTGGCTGTGTCTGTGGGTGGGAAGCCGAATTAAGAGTATGTGCCTGTCTAGCGCACTAGCGCCTCCTCTGGTCGGTCGGGGCGCCTGTTCGGGGCGGAAGGGAACTGGTGGGAATCGCGTGATCCTCCCACGTCTGTCCTGCCGGTGAAGCTCCCCGCTGTCAGGTGAATAGGAGCGGCTGGCAACTGCGCATGTGTTGGAGGAAGCATGGTGCTAGTCTACAGCTCTCCCCAGATCGGCAGAGGTGGTGGAGCAGCGACCGGGCCAGCAGGGGGGAAATTGGCCAAGTACAATTGGGGAGAAAATCACACACAAAAATAATAATACTAATAATAACGTTGACCGAGGAAAAGGGGCGGGACTTATGAAAGGTCAATTCGTAGTGGTTGACTTCACACAAGAAGAAGAACAGGTCTGACTTGTACTGACACAGCTATGATGAAGCCCACCAGCTCTGACACATGACACCAGGACAGCACCACGACACTGGGAACTCGCAGCGTGACACTGGAAACCTGTGGAAACGAGTCTGAAAAGTGCTGAGGCAGTGACCTCTGACACCTCATGCCTAACTACGGATGGGCAATTACCCGGAAATGTATCCGACATTTAGAACCTACCTGCCTTGAAATTGCTCATGTCAATTAATTGGATTAATTCAATCTTAATTCGGTTAATACTTGTTAATGATCTCCCCCCCTACAAAAAACTGTCGTGTTAAGTCACCTGCCTCCATCCCTCCATCTAACGTTAGTCGGCGTTCAGGCGTTCATTCAAAGCGAAGCTGTCGGCATGGAGGATGACGGGAGTGAAAACACCCAGCCAACAAACAGTACAGTACAGAACAGACCCTGTCAGAGAACTATGAGGGCAGTGTTAACAAAAGTGTCTAAAATAAACGATCGTTCATTAATCATAATCGAGGTAAAAGTTTGAAATAATCGTGATCTTGATTTGAAGTCATAATTACCCACCCCTGTGCCTATCTGTTTGGGGAATGTACACAGCACAGGTGTAGTTGGATCATAGATAGTAAGTTGGATGTTGTCAGAGACCTTCCTGCAAGTCTGTGCGTGTTGGTCTTTACCTGGAGCTGGCAAAGAGCCAGAAAATGTTGTTTGTTTTGCTTGAGGAGGCGCCCATCGTATGGGAAGTTGAAGGGAAAATGGTAAAAGCATCGGCTATCATACCTGTTATGGCTGAAAGCACAAATTATTCCTTCACAGGGTAGATGACATACAATAACTTGTTATATCGCACAGAAATGTGTTACCCAGAAATGTCATTACCACACACTCTGACGTGTGTGTGTGTGTGTGTGTGTGTGTGTGTGTGTGTGTGTGTGTGTGTGTGTGTGTGTGTGTGTGTGTGTGTGTGTGTGTGTGTGTGTGTGTGTGTGTTTAATCTCCAAAGGTGAACACTGTGTCAGCTATCCCCGAAGAGCTTCCAATGTCCGAGTACCCTGTGAAGCTAGCGGGGTCCAGGAGCTACCTGGATGACACCAGTACAAACTATGACAAACCACCGTACAGCTACAGCCCAGAGTGAGTACTGACAGCGCCTCTGCAGTCTGCACTCAACTGCACGTACCATGGAATGTGTATATAATAATATATCCCACATGGGACACATGATGTAATATGCACTGTGTGCCAGGATGCTGCAGGTGGCAGTACAGAGTGACACGCTGAGCAGTAATTTGCCTGTGGTGCATTCTGATCTAGCCATGGATGTTTGTCCTGACTGCTGCTGTAGAATAGCCTGCTGGAACATGTTCCTATGCTGGGTGTGTAGAGCCAACACAGTGCTGCACAAATACTGGTTGTATTTCAGTGGAATTGAGCTTCCTTCTTAAGTTCACTTTCCCAAATTTTTAATAATCTGAACAAAATAGTAACTGAATTCATGTGGCCATTAATGCTCTCAGCCAGTTTCAGCTGAGTGCGACGTGAAGCTATGGCAAATACTTGTGAGGTGACAAGAAACAGGAAGTCACCTTTACCAGATCACAGTCATCTGAGATGAGCTGGCAGTGTGACCATCATCACTTTGGTATGGCCTGTATTTTTACTTCCTCCTTTCTCATAGGAAAGAGTGTGTCTAAGACAGTGGACTGTTGCATGAGAGCTCATAAATATAAAGACAAGTACTTTTCGCCACCTGCCACCAGGTAAAAGGAGGGACTGAATATAAATACGACTGCCATACAGAGTTTCTTGGATCTTTCTTGGATCTTTTCCTATTATGTAATTGCACGGATGTATAATACATCTTGGCTTCCTTCCAGAGTGACTGAAAAGACACAGCTCATAACAATAAAAAACAGACCTAAGCTTAAAGTCGAGCTGAACCCGAAAATGACTTTTCTTTTCTTTTAGTTCAAATACCTGGGTATGCAGTGCACCTATTTAATAATGTATGCCAAACAAAGTTCATTTTTCAAGATTGAATTCATAACAGTAATCTACAGTTTGCTGACGTCAAATGGTACTATCAAATTTCTACCCCATTTCAACCAATCATATCACGACATGGCAGCTGTCAATCAAATCTTAATTTCAGGATAATTTTCTCTTCCAAATGAAGGAGAAAATGGCGCCTAGTGCCTGTCATCTGACATAATTTCTAACTATTAACTTGGCCAATTGTATGGAATATACTAAATAAACCTAACTGTAATGTCTGAGAATGCAAAGAAATGTAACTGGCTCGTTAAAACTCACATTCCAGGAATATTGTATTTACCGCAATAGTGATAATGGCGCACGCCTGATAGCCTGGTTGTCAGGGGTCGCCCCTCGGAGATTCCAGGCAGGCGGGCAGCACCCATGCATCGGATTGTCCGCTCGTTCCACACAGAAGTAGCTGGCTGCCTGGTACTCGGCGGATCCCACTCGCGTAGCACGACAACACGCTGGATCCCACTCGATTTGGGGGTGGAACACGCCAGGATTGGCCAATGCCAAAGCCAGTCCCCAGAATTGTCAAATCAAATCATCGACATGCTACTATGACCCGCCTCTCAACCTGTCATCTCAGACAAGTTATGTTTTCAGTCTGAAACGGACTCCGACCCACGCTCCACTTGGGCTCCGAACGGGTTCAGTTGGACTTTAAGTATGGAATTGGGAGGTTAGATCACCATATGATTCCCGAGCGCGGCGCACGCCGCTGCTCACCGCTCCCCCAGGGGATGGGTCAAATGCGGAGAACAAATTTCACACATTGTGTGACAATCAGTGGGACTTTACCTTTACTTTACTTTAGTAGCAGCAGTAGTTGCAGCTTTTGCTTTCTGTTTTATGTCATTATAATCACAATTATTACGATTTGCTGCGCAATAAACAGCTGTATGAACATTTCTACACTCATTTCTCTCAGCATCCCAGTGGAGGAAGCCATGCCGGTGCGAAACACCGCCCCCCACAGCAGTAACTCAGACATGGCCAGTTCAGCGGGGAAGCCCAAGAAGCGGCGCCCCCGCCGTCGGCGCGGCGCTGCCGGCCAGGACTACGACTACGACTACGCCTCCTCTGGAGACGAGCTGGACGACGATGACTTCGGCAGGTACAAAGACAAAGGATGGACTCCTGGGTCAGACTGGTCAAAACCAGCTGATAACGTGACGTCACATCCTCACATCGATTTCAGTAGGTGGGAGTACTTGCCTAGACAGACAACTCCTTCAGCCAATCAGCGTCGCCCAATCCAAATCCACTCGGAAGAATGGCGAAAACGTCTTTCCCGCCGAGAAACTCCACTGGTGCATGCTATTGTTCTTGTTTAATTGTTGTTATTGAGTCTACTTCTGCAATAACTGCACTTATGGCTGTTTACTCTCCTAACGCTAACCTTACTGCTCGTTGCTGCGGGAGACACCATTTTGTCTGATTGACTGCCTGTCAAATATGCCGCAAGCTCCCTGATTGGCCCGGTTACATTCTAAGATCTGGAAATCGCCGGGGGCGGGTGGAAGTCCAGACTGGTCCGTGGAGCGAAACAGAATGTGAGGTCACGTGATCAGGATGGTTTTACCAGGCCATCAGACTTGGGGTGTGGTCTCCTACGTTACTTCAATGCGTTTCTTCTGTTATTTAAAAATGCTCTCTATTCCCCCTCTCCCCCTCTCTCTTCCCGCCTCAGTGAATTCCCGCCCATAGCAAATGAGAAGGAGCGTGCCAACTACAAGCGGGAGTTTGACCGCGACCACCAGGAGTACAAAGACCTGCAGGCGGAGCTGGACCTCATCAACAAGAACCTGTCAGATGTGGACAGAGAGCTGGACCAGCTGCAGGAGGGCAGCCCGCAGCACCTGGTGAGATGTTAAAGGAACATATTTCATTTCTCACTGAGTTTCTGTTTATCTCTGTCGATCTGTCATCTTCTTCAGACCCACCTGAGCTGTTGTTCAATATCTCCAGACCCACCTCAGCTGTTGTTCAATACCTCCAGCATTTCAAGCAAATTGCTGCTCATTTCGATCCCATTCAGTTTGGATCTCCACCGAATATCATGTTGATGGACACCGTCATCTAATGGAAACTAAAATCTACCAATGCAGCAATTGGTTCCTTTCATCAAAATAAGTCTCGTAACTGGCAGCAAGGTCTTAGGTTAGAGGAGTTTGGAGAAATGTGATCAACATATAGTTTGCTTTAGAATTTATAGCGTTAAATATTTCTTTCAATCTCATGTAGAGCTGCAACCATTAATCGATTAAATTAGTCGAGTGACATAAAATTAATCGACAACTATTTTGATCATCGATTAATCGTTTTGAGTGATTCTTTTTAAAAGAAGAAAAGTCAAAATGATCTGATTCCAGCTTCTAAATATTTTCTGGTGTCTTTACACTGAATATCTTTTGGTTGTGGACAAAACAAGACATTTGAAGATGTCTTGGGCTTTGAGAAACACTGAACAACATTTTTCACTGTCATTTTATAGACAAAACAACTATTATCGATGAATCGAGAAAATAATTCACAGATTAATCGATAATGAAATTAGGCCTAATTGCATGGGGCATCTTTCATTAATGTGACCTTGCTTCAAATTCGAACAGCAACGTCATGCACTGAGAATCGGACGGTCCAGCCGCAAAATTGACCTGCTGGTATTTTGCATCCATGTTGTTGAGTTGTTTTCAATACTGTGCATTCTTTCCACAGGATGCCTTGGATGAGTACCACAGGCTAAAGGACTTTAAAAAGGTACGTGCTGTCACTGAATTGGATTCAGAGCGAGGGAGGCTACTATCTGAAAACTTAAGAATCAAGCTTTAGCGTTCATTTAAACCATAACATAAACGTAACATCATTCTAATCATGGTTTACTATTGTTCTTGCCGCCCGACCTTCTCCCCCCAGTCTTCAGATTACCAGGTGAAGAAGCGCAGGTGTAAATATCTGAAGGGCAAACTGTCCCACATCAAGAGGATGGTGAGCGATTATGGCCGCCGGGCCTGAGCAGCTCCTCCACGACCGTGCCGGGCTGAGGGACTAGACCGGGTCTGGCTCTGTTAGCTGTGACAGTGACAAAGACGAAGCGTTGTGTAAAGCAGTGGTTCTCAACTTAAAATATATATATATACATATATATCAAGGACCCATAATTTTGTCCACATTAGGGCCACGGACCTCCCATTTGATGAGATTTGTCTCTCAGACCCAAATCTGCAAATATTTCTATCGTCAGATATGTTTTTATCCAGGATTCCATGACTATCTGTATTGTAGGTAGAGAGATAACGGTGCAACTATGACAACTCAGCAATACTTGTACATTCTCTATTTGTGTTAACTTCTTGTAAATGAAATAATGGAGAAGTTTAACACTTCATCAAGTTGCTGGGGACCCCCCTGGACCCGCCTCACGGGCCCCTGGTGATCCCCGGACCCCACATTGAGAACCACTGGTGTAACGGATGACCACATGTGAGTGATCAGTCTTCCTGAGCTGATGGCTGGTGAAGCTTTTTAAGGGTTGTTTCAACTTGGTACTTTGGAAGCGCAGAAAACAAATTTTCTATTTTGTATTATGCCACTATTTGTATTTTGAATATGAACTGCCATGGAATGGATAGTTTTATCTGTATTTATTTACCTAATGATGATCTGTATACAGTGGCCTAGTATATCTGCTACTAGTTTGTGGAGTGAACACATACATTTTTTTTTATTCCCATTGTTTATGACTCAACTTGAGATGGTCCTTTTTACTGTCTTTTCTTGATGATTTTTAGTCCACACTCAGGTTTTGTTACTTCAATATAAACGTGTAAATATGCGGGAAACACTGTGATGTTCTTAATATTCTTTTAGCAATTTTTTTGGAAGCAAGTTGACATGTATTATGGTGTTTTTCATTCATGTGTGGTACAGATCAGACGTGACACTTATAGATGATGCATTTTTTTTATGCTGAGTGCTTTTTTTGAACAGTTATGTACTTTCATAATGATTAGTGACACCTTTATTGTTACGTGATTGATTAATTAAACATGGTCCTGGATCTTATATTTGTCTAAATGTGTCTGTGTAAAGCACTAATACAAGGATCAGCTTTTTGAAAAGAGCGTTGTGGCAAATATTCAAACAATCTGAAACAAATGAATAGTAAACATGTCCCCCACAACTGATGTACCTTGGGTCAATGCCGCCCCCTAGGGGCACAAAGTCAACGTTAGAGTGTGACTAAGGAATGGATGAACAGACTGATCATAGTCAGTCTCCCCTCCCTTTAGTGGTGGACAAAAAGACAAATCATCTGAAAGCTTCAGCAAATTGTACAGTAGCACACTGAAGCTATGTTTACAGTTTCACAGTGACAAAACCCAGCTAGCTTACTGAAGCGGAGGGAGGCAGTTATGTACATAGTTGTATTCATCAGGGATATATTTTTCCACTTGTCCTCTTTGGTCTGCCACACTGAATTTGACTGCGTGGAAAATTTGCATGACAATTATTATTTTATTTATTTTACGTTAAAGCACACTGATCAACTGTGATGGTCCTTTCTTTGCATTTGAAAAATGGCCTGTCAAACTTTTGTTTTGAACTGCTCTGTCTGCATGGAGTGTCTCCTCAGCAGCATCTTCCTAGTTAGCTCTTTGGGAGGCCCAGGGGGAGCAGAGGGCAGGAATGAAACCCTACCACTGGTGCTTGCCTGGGCATGCCTGCTGGGGGAGTTGAGGTTCAGAGGCGGCAGCGACCTGGGCCGGCACTGGGAGCTGTGGTCTAAGAGGAAGGCTCCGGACCCCCTGCGCTCCAACCCAGAGAGGACGCTTCTGGCCAGACCCGCGCCCGCCAGCGACTCCCTGGAGCCCAGCGTGGCGGAGGGCCGTAGCATGAGCAGCCTCCTGCTCTCTGCCGGGTCTCTCGCTCTCTGCTGGGGCTCCTCGGGAAGGTTTGGGCTCTGCGCGGCCAGCTGGGGATCGGAGCTGTAGAGATCGGCACACAGCTTGCGCCTCTGAATGATGCTTTGCAGGCTGGACGATGCCATGTTGTGAAGCGAGGTACCAAGGTTTCTGAAGGAGGAAGAGGAGGTGACCGAATTTGTGCCAAGGTTTTGAGAGCGAAGGTCAGGATGGGAGGCAGAGTGGGATGAGAAGAGATCTGGTAAAGATGTTTTATACCCTAGACGTGCGATGCACTCTCCCTCTCCCTGAATCTTACTTTCTTCTCCATTTTCCAATCTTCTTTCAGACTTCTCTAAGCTATCAGTGGAGCAGTTCTTCCCAGCGTCGCTGTCCCATATGGGACATCTGAGAGAGAGGTCCTCTTTCAGGTCGAGGTTTGGAAGGTCTTCTCTGGATGAGAGGTTTGGAAGGTCTTCTCTGGATGAGAGGTTTGGAAGGTCTTCTCTGGATGAGGGGGCTGCGCGAGGCCGCCGGGCCAACTGAGAAGCTGGGATCTTCAGCCAGGGCTCTGAGTTCAATCTCAGGAGGGGCTGCTGCAGTCTTCCCAGCTCCCCTTGGCCTAGCCCTCGGAGCCGCGACGGGGAACACGGGTGAGAGCTGACCCCGGTCCCTCCAGAACACTGGCTTCCCATAAAGGAGAACACCTGCTTGGGAGGAGGGTCTGAGAGAGAGGAGACGCCCTGGGGGGAGGTGAGGATCTGGATTTCAGAGGGAGATGCAGGCGCTGCGGGTGGCATTTTCTCCATCTGATCGAGGGAACCAAGAGGGAGCATGCTGAGATACTGTTTGGCCTGTAGCTCCCCACAGGGGGACTTGTCGATCGTTATGATGACCACCTCCTTACCCTTGGCCTTGCAGGTGTCGAGCACAAGCTTCAGAACCTTCTGGTCTCCAGCCGTGACCGCGTAGACCAGCACCGAAGTCCCGGCGCGATCCTCCAGGCCGACGTCCGCCCCGCTGGCCAGGAGCAGAGACACCACCTCGGCTCCGGCCCGCTCCCGGCATGCGTGCATCAGCGCTGACCGCCCCGCCTTGTCCTGGATGTCGGGGTCCGCCCCTCTCTCCAGTAGGTACTGGACCAGTTTGACCCGGCTGGCACTCTGGGCGTCAGTGTGCTGGGTCCTGCATATGGATATAAAACAGTCTCAAAATAATCCACAAACAAATGTCAAGTTACGTACCTCATAAAACACAATGCACAAATAAATGCAGAGGGATTTTGTATCTGTAAATATGTATCTGTGCCTCTAATTTATAACTCGTATTCACCTTATGTTCCAACACAGGCATCAGCCAGTTACTTCCTATTGTGTTTACACTTCCTGTGACAGTACAGTACTAGTGAGCAGGTAAAACAGACAGTGTTTTGAACAGGAAGTCATAACACAACTGGGTCAAGTGGGCCGGGCTACATAAGGTGAATATCATAATTTAGAACTGTTTTGTAACGATTATATAATCATTTGTGCATCCACTTAGCATTTTTAAATGGAAATAGCCTATTTGTGAATCTCCACCTATTTGTGTGGATTATTTTGAGACTGTTTTACCCGGTTTTACCCTGTTGTTGTTTTTTGCATTGTGTTTTGCGAGTTGTGAATAGATATGAGACTGTATTAACACCTTACCTGCAGGCCACCATCAGGGGCGTTTGCCCTTGCCCGTCGCTCTCGTTGATGTAAGCCCCTCCCTCCAGCAGCAGCCGCGTGAGGCGCAGGCGGCGAAGGAAGACGGCTCTCAGCAGGGGGTGGCCTGAGTCCACAGCCAGCCCAGAGACGCCGCCCTCTCCCTCCATGGCTCCCCTCTCTGCGGCCCAGGGCGCAGCCAGAACCGACAGCTCTGGAGGTACAGCAGCAGGACAGGGTTCTGTTGGGAATAAAAGAATGATTTTAGAGAATTATGCAGAATTAAAGCAAGTTGAAAATGTATTTGCGCAAAAAAAAAAGTTTGTTTTTACTTTTGTTAACCATTTTGCATTTGAAAATATTGTGATGGAAATAAGTTACCTCAATGTTTTTTCTGGACCCGGAACGGGCCGGCCTAGAAAAGGCTCAGGATCTTAGTGGCTCACTGACTCACTCACTGACTGACTGACTGACTGACTGACTGACTGACTGACTGACTCACTCACTCACTCACTGACTCCCCATTGTTGAAACACACATGATGCGTGAGTGTTGAGCAGCAGCAGGCAGCTAAATGAAGCCTGTGACACAAGTGAATGTAATCACATGTAATCAATCAATCATTATCTTATGCCTTTATCAATTAATAACCTCGGTCTCATCCTCGATCGCACCCTCTGCCTCCTCCCCCATGCAAATCATATCACCAAAACTGCTTTCTTTCACCTCCGGAACATTGCCCGCCTCCGCTCCTCCCTATCCCTCCCCGCTGCTGAAACCCTCATCCATGCCCTCATCACATCCAGAATTGACTACTGCAATAGCATCCTCTACGGTTCCCCCCACAAAATCATCAACAAACTTCAATACATCCAGAACTCCGCTGCCCGCCTCCTCACCTCCACCCGCCGCCGAGACCACATCACCCCCGTCCTCCATAACCTCCACTGGCTCCCAGTCAAATACCGGATCAACTACAAAATTCTATTCACCACCTACAAAGCCCTCAACAACCTGGCCCCCCCCTACCTCTCTGATCTCCTCCCCCGCCACGTCCCCACCCGCAGCCTCAGGTCCGGAGACACCAACTGCTTGACGATCCCCAGGACCAAGCTCCGGACCTGGGGCGACAGGGCCTTCTCAGTTGCCGCACCCACCCTCTGGAACACTCTCCCCATCCACATCTGTCAATCAAACTCCATAACATCCTTCAAACAGGCCCTCAAGACCCACCTCTTCAACCTCACCTTCTCCTCCTTACCTAGTAAAGTAAAGTAAATGACCGTATCCCATCCCATGCCAAATTATCAATTAGGCATTAAAATAATAAATATGGTTCACAAAAACCTTTCTTCATTCTGACCTCATCATCAGTGAGGTCACCGCTCGGTGTGAAATGACTGCCAAACCCGAGCGGGCCTCGAGTCGTCTGGCCTAGGACATGCCCGCTACTTAACCCTCGTGCCAGGTCGTCTCAGTCAGCCCTTGTCCCCTGATTCACCTTACTCCATTTGTGACTTGCCCCGCCCGGGGCGAAAGAAGACCTATCATTCACATAATATTGTCCTGTGGATTTACAGGCAATGAAATAGATACATTTCATGTCTTTATCGAAGATGTGAAATTAATATGATATACTGTAGATATCATAGGCTGTGTGGTCCAAAGATGTGCCCGCCATAATGAAGCTGCAATGACTCAATTTTGTATTGAGACTGAATGGCACACTGACAGAGCAGCCTGTCTGTCTGAATGACACACTGACAGAGCAGCCTGTCTGAATGACACACTGACAGAGCAGCCTGTGTGTCTGAATGACACACCACTGACAGAGCAGCCTGTGTGTCTGAATGACACACCACTGACAGAGCAGCCTGTGTGTCTGAATGACACACCACTGACAGAGCAGCCTGTGTGTCTGAATGACACACCACTGACAGAGCAGCCTGTCTGAATGACACACTGACAGAGCAGCCTGTCTGAATGACACACTGACAGAGCAGCCTGTGTGTCTGAATGGCACACTGACAGAGCAGCCTGTGTGTCTGAATGGCACACTGACAGAGCAGCCTGTGTGTCTGAATGACACACCACTGACAGAGCAGCCTGTGTGTCTGAATGACACACTGACAGAGCAGCCTGTCTGAATGACACACTGACAGAGCAGCCTGTGTGTCTGAATGACACACTGACAGAGCAGCCTGTGTGTCTGAATGGCACACTGACAGAGCAGCCTGTGTGTCTGAATGGCACACTGACAGAGCAGCCTGTGTGTCTGAATGACACACTGAATGAGCAGCCTGTGTGTCTGAATGACACACTGACAGAGCAGCCTGTCTGAATGACACACTGACAGAGCAGCCTGTGTGTCTGAATGACACACTGACAGAGCAGCCTGTGTGTCTGAATGGCACACTGACAGAGCAGCCTGTGTGTCTGAATGGCACACTGACAGAGCAGCCTGTGTGTCTGAATGACACACTGACAGAGCAGCCTGTGTGTCTGAATGACACACCACTGAATGAGCAGCCTGTGTGTCTGAATGACACACTGACAGAGCAGCCTGTGTGTCTGAATGGCACACTGACAGAGCAGCCTGTGTGTCTGAATGACACACTGACAGAGCAGCCTGTGTGTCTGAATGACACACTGACAGAGCAGCCTGTGTGTCTGAATGACACACTGACAGAGCAGCCTGTCTGTCTGAATGACACACCACTGACAGAGCAGCCTGTGTGTCTGAATGACACACCACTGACAGAGCAGCCTGTGTGTCTGAATGACACACTGACAGAGCAGCCTGTGTGTCTGAATGGCACACTGACAGAGCAGCCTGTGTGTCTGAATGACACACCACTGACAGAGCAGCCTGTGTGTCTGAATGACACACTGACAGAGCAGCCTGTCTGAATGACACACCACTGACAGAGCAGCCTGTGTGTCTGAATGACACACCACTGACAGAGCAGCCTGTGTGTCTGAATGACACACTGACAGAGCAGCCTGTGTGTCTGAATGACACACCACTGACAGAGCAGCCTGTGTGTCTGAATGACACACCACTGACAGAGCAGCCTGTGTGTCTGAATGGCACACTGACAGAGCAGCCTGTGTGTCTGAATGACACACCACTGACAGAGCAGCCTGTGTGTCTGAATGACACACCACTGACAGAGCAGCAGACTGTCTGTGGGCGTCGTAAAAGGATGGAGAGTCTTCGTCTCATTCAAGGTCAGAGAAGAACATGCTCGGGTGGGCTTTTCAAATTGTTGGAGGAAGTTGGAAGTTAGGAAGTTGGCTCAGTAAAAAAAAACTCCCCCTCCCTCATAGATTTCCTCTCCAGGTTGTTTTTTGTGTGTGTGTCAGCATGCATACATATGCATGGAACAACAAAGCATTCTTGTCATAGTTGTCATATTGACTGATTTAGTGAAAATGGTCTGCAATGTCTGCACATGCCAAACAAATATTGCTCAAATTGAGTGAGTCTACCTGACGGGCAGTGCTATAGCCTACGTATCAATTATGTATTTATATAACATGTCTTGCCATTAGCGACGCATCAGTTTTCACAGTGCACCAGTAACCATATTTTTGTTTATTAACACACACACACACGCACACGCACACACACACACACCATGTGTGTATATGTACTCTCTGTTCTCTGCCCAGTCAGCAGACTGTTGTCAGAGAGAGAGAGAGAGAGAGAGAGAGAGAGAGAGAGAGAGAGAGAGAGAGAGAGAGAGAGAGAGAGAGAGAGAGAGAGAGAGAGAGAGAGAGAGAGAGAGAGAGAGAGAGAGAGAGAGAGTTTTGTCTCTTCGCCCAAAATCTGAGTGTGTCTCATTTTTCTTGGTCAGATATGATTGTGTCCAGAATTCTGTATTGCCGGTAGAGAGATAACAGTGAAACTAGCCATTCTTCTACATCATGTGATTGTGTTTACTTCTTGTAAATGGAATAATTCTGAAGTTTAACAATTCATCGATTTGCTGGGGACCCCCTGGAACCCCCTTAAGGACCCTTGGTGGTCCCCGGACCCCCTGGAACCCCCTTAAGGACCCTTGGTGGTCCCCGGACCCCCTGGAACCCCCTTAAGGACCCTTGGTGGTCCCCGGACCCCCTGGAACCCCCTTAAGGACCCCTGGTGGTCCCCGGACCCCCTGGAACCCCCTTAAGGACCCCTGTGGTCCCCGGACCCCCTGGAACCCCCTCAAGGACCCCTGGTGGTCCCCGGACCCCCTGGAACCCCCTCAAGGACCCCTGGTGGTCCCCGGACCCCATATTGACAACCACTGACATATTTATATACTCCATCACATGATGTACTGTAAGATACCATCATTTTCAGCAACCACACCCACACACACAGCTCATAATATCTACTATATTGTCAATTTGGTTCAAAGAGTTATCAACCAGATTCTGTCATTAGCTTACAGTATACTAATCATTGCTACTAATGCAAAATGTACAAAGTTGTGTAAGAATGACAAAACAAGAACTTTTGCTCCATCTGTTGCTACTTACCAATCTTCAGTCAGGGTGAATCGTCTCCTGCGCACATGCACTCTCCTGTAGCAGGTCTGCAGATATGTGGTCCTCTCTGACCAGGCAGACTGCAGTCAAGCTTTTCAGATTGTATGTCCTCCTCTAGAGGAGCTATGCGAGTGAGAGAGACTCACACAGCCTTGTCGTCAGCCAGCTCAAAGACATAATGAGTCCATCACTAAGCAGCAGAGCTCTTAAGAGGAGAGGGGGAGAGAGAGAGGGAGAGCAGCAGGAACGGTGACAGAGGTGAAGCACTCTTGTGTAACAAGTTAATTAAGCCATATCATTTATCTGATTTGTCTTTAGATTCGTGTGAATCTGATGCAACGAGGGCCCATTAAGCACGTGAGACCACTGCACAGGAGTCAGTGATGCAGAGGAAGAAACATTGTTTTGTCCACCTCATCAATGACATCTCCATGACAACCGTCAGGGAGGCGGAATGACGGCACATTGTAGGAGCTATTCATGTATGTGTGTGTATTCACGAGTTTAAATGCATATTATCATGCATGCATGATACACATGCACGTCTGTGGGCGATCTGGCTACTTATCAGCACCTCAGCAGCCAGGTAATTTCATGCTTGGCTCGCTGGTGGCAGCTACAGATCTCTAGTCTCTCGGACAGTTTGTTCTAGAAAAGTAACACTGATCTCATTGAAGAAAACAAGTCATGTGATGACTCACTCATCCTGAACTTGAATAGGCTGATACAGAAAGAATTATTTCAAAGGGGGAGACTGTGAACTCCTGCACAGTAGCTACACTTTACTTTCTCAGATAAGAGAACTGTGGACACTCCTAGCACACAGTGCATCCTGGATCTCATTGAATGTGTACTCACATCTAATTATTTTCTGTATGGCGCTGATTTCTTTTTACAGGTATCAGGAGTGGCCATGGGGTCCAAGATGTCACCGAGCTTTGCCTCCTTGTACGTGGGACTCTTTGAGGCAGATGCCATCTTCAACAAACAGATCAATCATTTTCTTCATCACATCTGTAACTGGAAGAGTTATCTGGATGACATTTCCTTCATATGGACAGGTCCTAAAACCCAACTGTTGCATTTCCATGATCCCCCCCCCCCCCCTTAACTTTCTCAGTCAAATCCCCTCAGGCAATTACAGATGTGGAAATTGTCAGCAGTGCCATTTTACATACAAAACCTAGACCTTCAACCATCCACACTATGGGAAAAAAAATTATATCAAGGGACTTGTAAAACACAGAATGTCATCTACATGCTGCAATGTCCCTGTGGTCTTGTTTACATTGGAAAAACGTCTAGACTCTAGAGCCCTCAAAACTCGTATCACCAAACATAGGTGTGCAATCCGTAATCATGATCCATCTACCCTGTAGCTGTCCACTTCACAGAGGCACGGCACAATAAAACCACTCTCAGATACATCGGTATTGAAGCTGTCCAAAGCCCCCGGAGGGGAGGCCACCTTAATTCTTTACTCCTGAGAAGAGAACTTTTCTGGATCTACACACTGGCTACCCTCACCCCTAGAGGTCTTAACCCATTGATACCTGATGCAGCATTTGCGTGTATATCCCTCATTTGTGTGCGTATCCTTTAAAGGGATACACACACAAATGCTGCATCAGGTATCAATGGGTTAATGAGGATTTCAGCATAAAAAGTACATCATCAGTGATGTCACTGTAGTTGTGATGTCACTGAGCTGCAGGGCGTAGCGTGCGAGAAAAGCACATAAGCTGGTAGCACCACATTGTAATGTTGAAACGATAATATATGTATGTTTTTTTCTTTTCCTGTGTCTGAGCCTGTTTGTGTGATTGTCAAGCCATCTCATTAGTAATTATACAGTAGGCCTACAATAAAATGTAGGTAATATTGGGCATCATTTTTCTGCCCCATGATTTGTGATATATTGAATTTAGATATTTGTCCCATCCCTATTGTTTTCTTTTGTGTGTGTTTTTTTTATTTCAACAAAGCCCTGACAGTGTTCACTTTGCAACTTGTGTGCTCGCTAGTTTGTTTCTCTGCTGCTCCATCCTTGAACTAATGAAAATTTGCGTATTTTACAGATATGCATGGAGGACTATATGCATGAACTATTCCAACACTTCCCAGTGTTGCAGGAGACAGATCTAACCCTTCTGGTTAGACGCTGGAGCTGTGGGACTGGCTCCAGGAAATGACCTTGGCTGCATGTCACCCACTTTCTCTCTCTCAGCTCCCTCACCCACCACTATATGCTGTCAAGTTAAAGGAACAGTTCACCCAAAAATGAAAATTCTGACATCATCTAGGTCAGCCCAATACCAGAACTCAAATATGCCTCTGACTTGTCTGTTTCATCAGTGTACAATAGATATGGTTCATTTGTGTTATCATTGTGTTGATTAGCTTTTGGAGAAAAAAACCTTATTCAAACATTGATTGTTAAATACTTTATAGAGCATGCAAGAAAATAACAGTTGTGTAACATTGGCTTTCATTTATTTTAATGTCAGAAACATACTGCATTGCACAATTATTTATTTTAAGCTTCTCTTTACTAATTGTAATAATCATAATAATAAACCTTATATAGCACTTTTTTTAAACACAGTTACAAAATCATTTACAATAAAAACAACATAATTAAATTGCAAAAAGAATAGAGCAGACTAAATGCCAGACTAAATGCCATAAAACAAATCACAATAATTTCCATTTTAATAATTCCCAAAAAGAAAGGAGACATGAAAAATAAGTAGTTAGGCTACTGTGCTTTTTTCATCAACAGGATGTTTGTTCTGTAATTCTTTTCTCACTGGACAGCTCCATTGAAAGAACATATTCATCTTCAAAATGTGCTCAAGTCTGTGAAGTTTTTCTTTTCTCTTTTTTGACAGTTGACACTTTTATGACAGTTCTTCAACATTAAACAGGTACCAAAAGAGTATATCCATTGTCATGGAACATGATCTGTTCTCACACTACTGTCTGGAGAAATGACAGTTCAATCTAAGCAGAGGTGGATCTTTCAAACTGCCAAATTGTTTCATAAAATGTCACATTTGTTATCTGAACAGAGGCAAGTATCTTGATATTTTAATACGACAGGCTTACAATTAGGGCTGCACAATTAATCATATTTTCAGCTAGAGTCAGTGTGTATTTCATTTATTTTTTCAGTGGGCATAGATAGGCTATGTTTGGGGTCTATGTTTGCATTATTAAAGCAGAAAGACATAGGAACTGGATAGCTAATATGCATACTTTAATATGTGTTTATTTATCGCAAGTCGTATCGTCATTGCTATATTGAACAATGTTATTGCACATCACAGATTTTCCTCATATCGTGCAGGCCTACTTACAATACAACATCATGTTGTTGAATACATTTAATAGAAATACAGAATTTAATAGAAATGGTAGTAAGACATGGATTAAGTAATTTGACAGTCTCTCTGGTTGATTTTGGGATGTCCATGTCTCCATTAGAGGCATGCAGGTGAGTGGCATTTCTCTAACTCCCACCCAGCGCTGGTGTCATTGTTTTCTCTGCTCTCCTCATCTTGCTCATCTGATTTGAAAATGATTGTTTCTACCACCACGTCTTGGTCCACTCGGTGGCGGTTGGCACAGACCTCATCCTGCTGCCTCTGTGCCTCGTGCAGTGACTGGGACTTATTCTCCATCTCCTCAGCTCCTGAGCCTCCTGCTTCTCCTACTGGGTCTTCAGGATGTAGGCTGATACTAGCCTGCCCCTCCTGCAGGGACATCAGGGTCTTCTCCTCCTCAGCCAGCAACCTGGAGCAGAGAGCATAGGAATATTGCCTTATAAAATACTGATACATGACCTGCTTTCAACAGCAGATGATTAGCTTCACAGTCACTGTTAATAACATCTGCTGTCTGTGCAGAAAAGCACCCCCCCCCAAGAGAGACACAGTTAATGGAACAATGTATTCCACTATTTTATCCTACATTTTGAACTCTACCTTTTTCACTTTGGGATCTTTTTACTTCCGCATGCTTTTTTATTTGTATCTATTTTATGTAGATTATTTTGAATTGCCTGCATATGAAATGTGCTATACAAATAAACTTGTCTTAGTGTGAAGTGTGTGTGTGTGTGTGTGTGTGTGTGTGTGTGTGTGTGTGTGTGTGTGTGTGTGTGTGTGTGTGCGTGTGTGCGTGCGTGCGTGCGTGCGTGCGTGCGTGCGTGCGTGCGTGCGTGTGCATGAGAGGCGTGGTTATACCCATCCTTACCCAGCTGAGTGTAGCAGAAGCTACACTCTCATCTTTGATCTCTTGCTCCTGCTCTCCAGATGTTTACCTCACGGATCCTCTGCCTCTCTCCGTCATCTCTGTAACTGCTGACTCATGCCTGGAGTGACATAACATGAAGCAACGGAACATCTATTCGTCTGCCTCAAATCCATTATACACAAATGACCAAAGATGCTAAATCAAATGGATCACATCACATTAGCATTAATCTATAAAATAAATTAAGTATTTACCGTAAACTGAAGTCTCCTGTTTTTCGTTGCTGCATAGGCCTACTTCTCGATGACTCTGTCAAACTTGATTTCCTGGGCCTTTTCTATTTGCAGTATTCCCAGATTGGAGACCCTTATGTCACCCATTGTGGTCCTCAAGTAAGTGTTTAGTTGCTTCAGTGTCGACGTTCAGCTGATGCAGATGTGACTGGTATGGTAAGATAGTTTATATAGCTCGTTCAGTCTCACAAATGCATCTTGCAGTCCCTCTTCTTCCCCAAAATATTTCAGCCTCCTTTCAAAGAGTGTCAGCTTGTCATCTTTGTGCTCCTCATCTTTGTACATGGCGTTAAACAGTCTGATCTCATTGCCTACGGCCTCTGGATCCATATTGTACGTCTGGCACACAGTTTTTAGACTTGTGTCTCATGGCTTACGGGGGGACTTTAGTACATCAGCAAGGCACTGTAGAATATGCATGTCATTCTCTGAGAATTGATCCTGGAGCTGTTGTGTGAGTGTGTCAAGCGTTCTGTACAGTCTCTCACACCTGTAATAGTCCTCTGCTCTCTCAAACGTGGTCTTTCCACCTCCACCCAGTCTTGCAGGTATGCCTTTGCGTGGCACAGTGGGACCAGCAAACCCGTTCTTGTCACATATCTGGCGGACATAGTCAAATGTTTTTTGTGCAAAAGCTTCTCCTCTCATCTCTTGTACAGTCTTCGCTGTGGCTTTGACGCGTATCAGTTAACCCACCAACACTCGGGCGCATGAAAACAGTACAATAAATGAAGCTTAAAGGTCTTGCATACTCGTTCAGCACTGGTAAGCAGGTGCCTCGAAGGAGGCCGCAGCTTTTGCACCTGAACATGCTATTTCTGCCAGAGCAGCTAGAAAAGCATCAAAGGGTTTGAGAGCACATGGGCGCTTGAGGTCGGCTTCCACCCGACATGTCCAAGCGGTGTGGGACACGTTTGAGAGAGCATGAGGGTTTTACAGCTGTGCGAGCCTCGTACAGAACGCTTTGACAGCTCACAAACAGCTACTGGCGTTATCACTTCCTCAGAATGAAGATTTCTTAAGTGCCTTGTAGATGTTCCTAAAGTCGTTACGACCATTAGCCACAGTGGATGATATCAACTATGCACAAATTCAATATATGTGCATGACAGTGTACATAATAGGCGAGTGGGTTCTCCTTTAGAATCCGTGAAGCGACCCCCTTGTATGGACCTCTCATTATATCAAGAATCTCATTTTGTGATTCACTATTTATGTGTGTGTAGAATTTCTCTCTTCTGATTAAGAAACGTCTGATTTGATCGTTATCTTTGGCACGGAGTTTCATAAGTTCTCTCAGATTTCCTTGGTTTGTAGAGTCGTACAGAATGGGTGCTATGCTTTAGAATAGAATGGGTGCCATGCTTTAGGATAGAATGGGTGCCATGCTTTAGAATAGTGGGGGAGGATAGATCAGGAAAGGGAGGAGGTGGGGAGGGAGAGCAGGGGGATTGTGAGAGAGGAGAGAGCAGGAAAAGGGGGGAGGTGGGGAGGGAATGGGAAATGTGGGGGAGGATATACTGAACAGATAGGATCTACTGTGGGGGAGGAGAGAACAGGGAAAGGAGGAGATGCCAAGCTTTAGAATAGAATGGGTGCCATGCTTTAGAATAGTGGGGGATTCATACTTACATTCTATTGAAACAGAAGAATGGGTAGAGTTTCCCAGTGAAGTTGTATTCAGATACAGTATAGGAGCCGATAAGAGCTGCACCTTCTACATCGTAAAAGACGAGCAGACCCTCCTCATAATCCACAAACACCCCCCATGTTGACATTGTTGGACTAGCGGTATGTAGGGTTGCAGACCAGTGGTCTTTAAATCGACACAGTTTGTTCGTGCACATCAGATTGCACACTCCCCAAAGAACCATTGCACCCTTGACCTCGTAGTAAAATCGTACTGAGTCGACGCTTTGCTTTCCTAACACACAGGCAGTGGGGAAAATGCTAGGTTGCCAAGTCACATTCACTGCATACTGCTGAGCCCTCTTCAGCGAGGGCACAAGTAGACGGCCATAATCAGACAGGATGTAATGAGAATCCCAAATCTTATTCACTGCACACTGCTGGGCCCTCTTCTGCTCAGCCACACGTAGACGGCAATGATCAGGCAGGCTGTAATAAGAATCCCAAGGCACATTCGCTGCAGACTGCTGGACCCTCTTCAGCACAGGCACAAGTAGACAGCCACGTATGATGATGACGACGATGACGATGACGATGACGATGACGATGCTTATTATCTGGCAGGTGCTGGCTTTGATTTGAGCTGACTTTCTCAACTGAGTAGCCATCTCTTTCCTCAGAGTCTCCTCCAGCTGAGCCACAGCTCTCCTCACAGAGCCCTCATATGAGGAGTGGACACTGACCTCTGTCCAGTCCTTGATGTGTGGAGGAATGTTCAGGGATGGGAAACTTTTGAGGAGGTGGAAGTGGTCTTCAGTGCGTGAGAGCTGCTGCATCTCAGCGGTTCTCTTTTCCAGCTCAGAGATTTCCTTTTTCAGCTCTTTTATGTAGCCTTCAGCCTGTTCCTCCGTTGTTTTCTGCTTCTTTTTAATCGTCTCAATGAGCTCAGCCTGGCCTCTCCTCACAGAACGCATCAGAGCAGTCTGTGAAGAGAGGCCTGTCTGCACAGACTGTATCAGATCCAGGAACGACTCGAGCCATTTTGGTCTCTTAGGCGACTGCCTATACGGCCTACGCCTTGAGCCGGCCTTGACCAGAGCGTCGAAGACCTGCACACTCTCTGCTCTCTCTCTGTCTGCACCTTTGTTGCTGAGATTTACTGAGTCGTTGAACTCCTGGATCTTCACTTGTCTCTCATGGATCTTCTGGAGAAATTCAGCCAGCATTTTCTCCACATTAGCCTTCTTTTCTTCGTATTCTTCTTCCAGAGAAACAATATCATGTTGCTTGTGGAGTTTAGTGCAGAGTGGACACACGCAGATCTGGTCAGTCTTGCAAAACAGCTGGAACAGTCTGGCATGCTCTTTACATAGCCTGTCTTCCCAACTGTTCTCAACAGGATCGATCAGCGTGTGTTCTTTCATTTGTTTGATTTTCTGATGACGCTCCAGGTGAGTCTTACAGTAGGAGGCCAGACACACCAGGCAGGACTTCAGTGCCTTCAGTTTGGTCCCAGTGCAGAAGTCACAGGGAACTTCTCCTGCTGTGGCTGTCAGCTCAGCTAACTTCCTGGCCTTAGCAGCCTCCTCATTTATCAAAGTATTGACATAGAGCTCAGGTCTTGTCTGGAAATGGTGATTACACAAGGGACACTGACACTGGACATGAAGATCCCAGTGCTGTGTGATGCAGGCTTTGCAGAAGGTGTGTCCACATGGTATTGTCACTGGAGCAGTGAACACATCCAGACAGATGCAACACAGATACTGGTCTTCGGATTGGAGACTGCTGGCAGCAAACATCTCTAGACACAAAGAGAGACCTGAAGTGGAAGTGGAACATGTCAGCAGTGTAAATACAATTCTTGAATATTACAATATAAAAACATCAAAGTTAGATCATTGGAATACTAGCAGTTAAATTTGTCAATTGCACTTAATGTAAACCTTCATTTGACTATCAGTTCAAAATTAAAACGGGGAAACATCCTATCTCTGCTTAAACACAATCAATATTATTTGCGGTACTCACCTGTGTAACCCTAGTTTTTTTTTTCAAGAGAAAGAAAGAGTCTTCTGCATCAGCTGACAGAGGGTGACGGAGGGTAATGAAGTGTTCAGGCCTGCTGAAAAAAAACAGAAAGAGAGAGCAGTGTTACTTTCAAGGTCCACTTCAGAAATGTGACGTTGAAACTGCTCTGCCGGTTGTCACGATACTAGAATTTCTAACTTTGATAGCGATATTCAGGAAAACATCGATACTCTATACCGGTTCACAAACCTTTCCATTAAGGCCCCCCAAATAAAAAGGTCTGATGAAGGTCTAAGGCCATGTTCAGACTAGGAGGCCAAATCCGATGTGTGAACTTTAGTGACCTATTAATGACTTTATCCAGATTGGTTTTATGAGTCTGGACGCTCCAAGTCTGATTTGTGTCACTTTGTCCCAAACCACATATGGAGGTAGTTTCCAATCTGCTTCAAATGTGCTTTCGACTGATGTGTCTTCAGTCCGGACGAGCAGATCCACCAAATCTGATTTGAATGTCACTCACAACTTGTCATCAAATGCTTCTGCGCAGGAAAACCACGTCACCAACGTACGTATTTACTGACATAGCAACCCATGCAGATAGGCTGTTTAGGTCTGGACACACAGATCCGACTTGAGAATCAGATTTGTGGCAGTGCGGACACACTCCCAAATCAGATTTGGGAAACCAATCAAGATAATGATGATTAATGACTTTAGCAGCAAATCGGATTTGCCTGTAATGTGAACATGGCCTAAGAGACTGAAAGCTCACCAAATAAAAGTGAGTCTTTTGCACAAATTTAATTTTCTTTTTATTACTTATTGCTTCCACCTTAACAAAGACTAAGGCGGGTGGAGCGGTAGTTTTTCCCTGCATTAGCCTACAGGGGATTTTTAACAGGTTTAGTTGTTTTTGTCTTTTTTTAGGGATCAAAGTAATTGAATGTGTTGGGTAGGCTATAGATCCAGTTTTGAATGCCTCTAAATATACTTCAGTCAATATATAGGGGAGATTATGTTAATGTATTTCTATTTTTCATAATATTTAATTGGAAAACCATCTACACCTGTAGGCCACGGGGACACCTCGGCATTCCGAAATGTCGGCACTCCGAAATACCGGCATTCCGACAAAATTCTAACCCTAACCTCGCCATTGCGAAAGAACCCTCCCCCAGACCCTAACCCTAAACCTAACCTCTCCCACCCCCCACGCCTAAGCCTAACCTAACCTCTCGGCGAAACATTTTTTGGAGATAAAAAAGGGCCGCCTCTCCGAAAGCATAGAAGTCAATGATCGGAATGCCGACACTTCGGAATGGCGAGGTGTCCCCGTAGGCCACAAGGTGAACCCGTTTTTCGTTTCATCCCGTTCCGACCCATGTGGCACTAAATACTTTTTACTTAATTCGAAAGATCTATTGGTTCTGAGTGTGAGAAAAAAAGTTCTCCACGTGAAATCTGGCACGTTTGCGGTCGGCAATAGTCCTTCCCTCGCGTAGTTACATTGTTGATGAGTGACAAGGCTCGGCGTAATGATCCGTATCACGTGCTTCCCGCTAGACCAATCGGGTGGCCGCTTTTCCGAGGAGTCAAAGTAAATAGACAAGATGGCAGCCCCCTCATCCATGCATTGAACGGGGAAGAAGAGGAATGTCGAGCGCATTCCATTCAGGCTGCTGGAGGGTCGACGTCACGTCCGGACGGGTCGCAGCGGAAATTTTGGAGGGAAATCGGACTGTCACGGTTTCAGTTTAATTCAGGGGCGTATGCAGAAATTGAATTATAGGTGGGCCTGGATCAAATTGGGTGGGCCTGGATAGGAAGGGGTGCAGATGCCCGGCCGAAGGCCGGCCGCCCGAAAAATTTGATGTGTTATTTTACTAAAAATAATGCATTTGACCATCATTTCAAGTAGAATGATACCACCCAAGCAAGAATATTTCAAGTGTTTCAAGTGCTTTACTGAAATATTTGGACCATATAATGATAATACAATTATCTCAACCTTAAAAGGTTACATATAGGTGCCAAATGTTGCATACATGAATGCTTATACTTGTGTGTATACTGTTACTTTATACAGAAATTAGAACCACTGATCCATATACTGCTGTGAGTTTAAAAAATAACAACACTGAGGCTGCTTCAAGTTTGAACAAGACGCCCTCTGGTTTATTTATCCACAGAGAGAACAAAATTCCTAGATGTCATGAAGTTGTCATGCATTAGACTCTGGAGATGATGTGCCCTGCGTTTTTACAAAAGTAACAAAACCATTGGCTAGCAATGCAGCAGCAAGTTTGCCTCTAAAAAACAACCCAAAAAAAAAAAAAAAAAAAAATCTTTTTTTGGGTGGGCCAGGGCAAGAAGTGGGTGGGCGTGTGCCTACCCAGGCCCACCCGTAGATACGCCCCTGGTTTAATTTAAGAGATAGCTATTAAACAAAGGACGCGAACTGCTGTTTTGTTAATGGAAGAAGATGATGAAGGTGGGGGGAGTGGGGAAAATATGAAAAGTAAAGGGAAAGGAAGGAAGCTTTCGAGCGATTCAGAAGGAGGGGCAGAAGGGGGGAAATCTAGTAAGATGATGAGAAGGGAAAACAGCCAGGCAGAAGAGACTGAGTTTAAAGTTATCTTTAAATTAAAGGAAGGGCAGTCAGGGTTTTGTTCCTTCAACCCTACCCTATTAAGCTTTCTAAAGCATTGAAGGGAATGCTGCCACTGTTAAAACTATAAGTTCCTGGAGGAACCTTTAGGGGTTCTTCAGCTTGTCACTGTGGAGGAACCCCTAGGTGCTTTGAGGAACCTTCAAGAAAAGGTTCTTCGAAGAACCCATTATTGGGGTTACTTGAGGAACCTTTTGAAGCTCTTTGAAGAACCTTTAAAATTTCTGCTGTAATGTTCTTAATATATTATTATTATTATTATTATTATTATTATTATTATTATTATTATTATTATTATTATTAATAATAATAATAATAACAATAATAATAATCATCATCATAATAATAATCATCATAATAATATAATTGATGGTGATGAAACAACAGCTGTCTTTTAAGCAAGGTTTTATTTTTTAGAATTGTAATAAACTCAATAAATACACATTACACAGGGATAAGACACTAACAATTATGTCGGGGATAAAATACAATAAATTATTTTGTCAACAGAAACATTCCAAAGTGACACTTTGTATAGATTTTGTATGTAACAGGGTGGTTAAATGAAGGGTTAAGTCAACCAATGAAGCACAGCTGTTGGTGACCATAACAACACTACTGTATAACCTTATCATGGTTATAGTATGCCTTATATGCACCAGTTCCCAGGGAAGGGTAAAGCAAGTGGACAGTTAAGCTTTGTGCAGATACTTTCATCAAAACCACTTCAAAACCCAGTTTACACCAGGTGCAAAAATATACAAACATTGCACACTGTAAACATAAATAACCACTTTAGAACACATTTTAAACTCATGTCTAGCTCCCAAATCACATCATTTGAGTCTCTCATGGGTCTTGCTGAGAAGAATGCAGATGGTGGTGGAAACAAATGGCAAACAGGACTTGCCATTCAAGTGAATTTTTCAACCAGTAGCTTCTTTCTCAAATGACCCCGCAAGCCCCCCCCCCCCCCCCCCCCTTCCCAACACACACACACACACTTCCTCTGGTGCAACATTAGAGTCTTTCTCACAGTCTCTGGATACTTCACTCCAAAGATGAAGTAGATCCCCAGTAGGGCACCAACTCCTTTTGAGATGTCATCTGGCCTTGCAAAGTCAACTCCATCCATGTGGAGAGAGATTTCATATTCGGCACTGAAGGGGTTCCCACTCAGCAGCAGCACAGGTGTAGGAGCCTTCACCACCTATGAAAAGAACACAACAAATACAGTATGTGACATGTGATTTAACAATGTGGTGTTCAAGCACCTTTTTGTGTGCAGTTGCAGTTTAAATCTTGTTTCTATTGCATATTAATTGTGCAACCGTGCAATAATTGTAAGTCAGTACAAAGATACAAAATTGTACACCAGTGACTGTATGCACGTTAAATAATTGTAAGCTAGCCTACCCATCTTATATATATATATATATATATATATATATATATATATATATATGTATATATATACATATATATATATATACATATATATGCGTGTGTGTGTGTGTGTGTGTGTATGTGTATACACTATACAGTATATATATATATATATATATATATATATATATATATATATATATATATATATATATATATATATATATATATATATATATATATATATATATATATGCTATATATCGTTTACTAACAACTCTGGGAGCATTATAAGTAGAGAATTGTTTGATGGTGCAGAAAGTTGGGACATATTTGCTTGAGGGAGACGTTTGGCTGGGAGGTACAGTAATGCAGGGGACAAGTAGGGAACTTTAGCTAGATAGATTAACCTCGCGTCACCAGGCTCTTCTCGGCGAGAAAGAGCCTGGCTCCCGCCCACAATTGATTTTGTCACCCTACTGGTTCCAGCCTAGAGCCCGCCCTAGACCGGATGGCAGCGTTTCTAGCTCGTCAACTTTCACGTTAACTTGACAATTTGACCCAAGTATCAGAATCCTCTTTCACCGTGTGTCAGGCGGTGGTGGCAGAGATGCGATATTGCATGAACGTTTTGTTTTATGTAACGCTAGCTTTGTTTTGATCAGACTCTAGTTTAGGTAACATCACCGCGTCAAGCTAACGGCAACAAAGACGTTGTTAGGCGCATTGCCATCCGGTGTTAATTCTGGGTCCGGGGTTTACGCCCCCATGACAAAAAGCGGGGTGGAAGGTGCCCAGACTAAGATAGATGGCACTACCACTGGCCTAAGCTAGTCCCACCCACATTAAATGGCAAACTAAATTAGCTGCAGAAAAAAGGAATGATAGCAATGTTACCTGCCGGACCAGTCTATACCATGGCCGTAACTAGCTATGAGGACGGGGAGGTCCGGACCTCCCCTAATATTTCAGAGATTTTTTTTTTTTTTTATAAAACAATCTGCATGGAAAAGCATGAAAAACACGGGATCGCTTTTATTTTGAAACGAAAGGCAGGTCAGGCAGGAAGTCATCTGACGCCGCGTCCGCGGTAACTTGATTCCGAGAGAGCAGCAGCATGGTGGTGAGTGATGACTGTCTGTCTGCCTGGCGAGATAATTGAAGGTGAGCGAGCTGCGAGACAGTGAGCGAGTGAACGACAGACAGTGAGTGACACTGACAGATTTTTTAGCAACAACCAAGAAAGTAAGTGTCTAGTCTGTCTCTTAAGTAACGTTACCTGTGTGACACGTTGGGATGCTACTGGCTAATCATGCATGATGCCAAATGCCAAGCTCCCGAAGTCAGGTATGCAGGTGGCTATATGCATGGTTTCAGTTTCATGACCCAATAAGTAACAAAAAGAGGTGGTGTAAAGTTAAAAACAACATAATATATTTTATTTTATTTTTCAATCGTTCCTATCAGGAATAAATAAATGTCCCTCTGTATGTTTTTTTTTATTATCGATGATGACTTTGTGTGTTGTTTACGGCTTGGGTTGTGTACCTGTGTTTGTAGGTGTCATTTTGATATGAATTTGGCTAAAACAGTTTGTGTTTGTTAGTTACAATTATGTTGACAGGAGAGCTGAGCAGGTGGTGACATGAAAGAGAATATACTGAATAATGACATCACAACAGTATAATCCTAATGTTGATTTAAAATGATATATTACTCTAAATATGGCTAAAAAAGGGGGGAAAAACCCTCAAATTTTTTTCGGCAGCGCCCTTGCGGGCGCCACCGAATCCGCCTCCCCTTGCTGGACCTCCCCTATTTCGGGACCCTGGTTACGGCCCTGGTCTATACATTAGCCTTTTCAACTTAAAAGGGAAGCTAGATAGCTAATGTTAGCGTTAGCTAGCTAGCTAACGTTAGTTAGCTAATGTCCATTAATTTAGCAAACAAGTGGGGGTTATTTTGCGACCAAACGTGTGGGCGACGTAACGTTTTATCCCCATGAAGGTATTGTTTCAGACGGAATGAAGACAAAACTCAACTTCAAACGTTTTAAATTAACCTCTGCCTGTCTTACCGTCCTGCCTTGTCTGCTCTGCTCTTCAGTGCTGCAAAAGTGAGAGAGAAAAATACATCCATGGCTGGCTCGCGCTGCTTTCATCCAGAAGCTATGCGCTTCTTCTTCTTTTGATTTGATTGGCAGCCACTTACCGGACTGACAGAAAGAAAAGCCATGTCTGAAAGCCAGATCAGTCCCCATTAATCGAGGAAATATACTGTAGTTCCTTCACATTTGCCAGTTTCATGACCAAACCAACTAGTGTATATGGCAGTGTTGGGGGTAACAAAAGTAACACATTACATGTAATATATAACTTTTAGCAGTGACTCAGTAATATAACTTATTACTTATAGGATTTCAGTAATATTATATAGCCTACAAGTTACTTTGTCAACTAACTCAAGTTACAAATTGATTAACATTTTATTCAATCAAAGCACATATAAAAAAAAGATGCAATCATTTCCTAATCAAACTGTGTTTTTATTCAAATAACCACTATAGATTACATAATAATAATTATTTTTATTTTTATTAGTTTGTATAGTGTTTTTCAATGACCCGAAGACATGCTTGGGAGACGAAAGCCTTTTCAGAGCAAAGTTTGATTTCAGTGAGATAAATTCAAAAACATCCTCACAGTATGACAAAGATGGGGACTAGTCACATGACTTGAGACTTGGCTTGAGACTTGTCCTCAAAGACTTGTGACTTGACTTGGACTTGCAGAAATTACTTGTGAGCATCTCTGGTATATATACCATCATCTACCATCTCTGGTATATATACTATCATCTACCACCATCTCTGGTATATATACCAGAGATACTCACAAGTCAATATACATAGCCTATCTTTAGGCTACTATATTTGGATATCATATGATATCAAAATATAGCCTAAAGAGCCTCCAGGAACCTTAATTCAAGTTGGGTTCTTTGAGGAACCATATTCATACTGCGTAAAAAGTAAAGGTTCTTGCAGGCACCTCTGAGAGCATTGAGGAGCATTGAGGAACTTCTGAGTTCTTGGGGGAACCCCTAGGTTCTTGGAGTAACCTAGAGGTTCCTCAAGGAACTTGTAGTTTTTACAGTGTGGGAGACATTCCAAATGCGAGCATCTTGGCAGATGGGAAACTGCTGGTGTTTTGCAGGTCTGCAGCTCAGTTAACAGGTGCCAAAGCTGTTGCAATGTCGGCGATAGGGAAAAAGCCAGTGGAAAGCTTTATCCCAGGGAGAAGGGCTGTTTGTTTGAAAGGGGTTATATATGGGGTTTCACTTGAAACCAGCATGGAGGAGCTAGTAAGGGATGTTGGGCTTGGGGGTGCGAGGGTCGCTGAGGCGTCTCGCATTAGAGTGTTTAGGGAAGGAGCTAAACGTGATTCAACCACTGTGGTCTTAACTTTTCAGGAAGAGCATCTGCGAGTGTTTCTAGGATGTCTGTCCTTTAAAGTTCATCTGCATAGGAGGCCACCATTGAGGTGTTTTAAATGTCAGAGCAGAGGTATGGCCATATTGCAGCTGCTTGTCGAGGAGTTAGAAGGTGTGGGAAGTGTGGGGGTGAACATGAGATTTTTGACTGTAAGGAAGTGGAATTGAAGTGTGGAAGCTGTGGTGGAGGGCACATTGCTGGGAATCGAGAGTGTGGGCAGTATAAGCAGGCTATGAGGGTGCAGCAGTACAGGGAGGTAAATAAAGGGGTGTATTATGCTGAGGCTCTTAAAAAAACTGAAACATGTGGTGAGGCAGGTGAAATGAGAGAAAAGGCAGTAATAGCGCCTCCTCAGGTTGCATGTGTAGCAGAGGATTCAGTGGTGGTGAGCAGGGTTAATTTCCTGGCGTTCATTGTGGAAGTGATGTGTGAGATGAAGAAGGCCAAAAATAACTCTGATGTGGTGAGATGTGTGGTGCAGGCTGCTGAGAGGGTTCTAGGAATTGGAGAGGTGGATCCATCTGCTCTCCATAACCAGGTGTTCTCAAAAGACAGAAGAGAAAGAGTCAAAGGGAGGATGTGGATGATGTTTAGATTATTAATAATGTTTTATATCCTCCAGTGGAATGCTAGGAGTTTGATAGCGAATGGACAAGAGTTAAAGAGGTTTGTGGATGCGTTTAAAGAAAGGCCAGAGATAATATGTGTTCAGGAGACGTGGTTAAAGCCTATTTTGAGTTTTATAATACTCTAATAATAGTATGCTTGCATAAGGAAAGATCGAAATATTGCTGGGGGAGGGTGTGCAGTGTTTATTAGAGAAGGAATACAGTATAGGGATGTGAATGTAGATTCTGATCTGGAGTGTGTGGCCATAGAGGTATGGAGTGTGGCAGGAAGATTCTCTGGTTAACTTTTATAACCCTTGTCTCCAGTTGGAATTGGAGAAGTTAGATCATATAATGGGTCAAGTTCGCCCCCCAGTGGTGTGGGCAGGGGACTTTAATGCTCACAATCCTTTGTGGGGCAGTAAAAATAAAGATAAGAATGGGGGGATATTAGAAGATTTTTTCGATAAACATATATGCTTGTGGTGTTGAATGATGGGAGGCCAACAAGGTTTCAGGTTGGCAATGGGAGTTTATCATGTTTAGATTTAACTTTTGCTTCAGCTGAGTTAGCTAGATGTGGGGAATGGGATCTTATGGATCGTTACACCATGGGGAGAGATCATTTTCCCATTTTAAGCCGGTTTGTTAGAGTGTTGCAGGTGGAAGAGGAAAACACTGAGAGAAGGTTTAATTATGGAAAAGCAGACTGGGATAAGTTTACAGAAGAGCTCTCGGCAGATTTGGGAAATGTGATGAGTGAGGGTGGTGTGGATGAATGGAATAGGTCATTTTGTTTTGTGGTGTCAGAAGCGGCTGGAAAGGCAATTCAAGTTAAGGAGAGTAGGAAACCGAGGAAAATAGTAGTGAGGGCTCGCAACATTGCATATCGTCAGCTTAGGAGGAGTCCAATTGAGAGTCATGTTATTGAGTATAAGAGGTTGCGAGCAAAGGCTAGGAAGGTTATTAATGGTGCTAAGAGAGAGAGTTGGCGCAGGTTTTGTGGCACTATACTGTAGGTACAGACACAACTGTAGGGCAAGTTTGGGGCATGATTCACAGAATGGCTGGGATCAAAAGGGGAGTGTCCATTCCTGTGTTGGTGGAAGGGAGTAAAGAAGTGGTAGGTAACAGGGAGAAGGCTGATTTACTAGTCAGGACCTTTCAGAAAGTACACAGTGTAAGTAATGTGGGTAGAGAAGGGCAGCTGAGGAGACAATTAATGCTTGAGCAAGAAGGATATAAACTTGAAGTAAACTTTGATAATAGTGATGTAATAAATCTATTTGTTTCTATGCAAGAGCTGAAGAGGGCAATAGGACGAGGGAATAATACCTCGCCTGGGAGAGATGGCCTGGGATATGAGATGTTTAAGCATATGGATGATTTGGCATTGGATGAGATGTTAGCGTTGATAAATACAGTGTGGGCACAATACAGGACACTACTGGCCACTTCCTAGAAACAGGATTTGAGCAGTGCACCTAGACCCCTCCCCCCGGCTGTACAAGGAATTGAGAGTAGTGTCGCAGCTCAAAGCCGGTGAAACATGCACACACGCGCGCAGTCACGCTCACACACATGCACACACACGTACACGTGTACACACACACACACACACACACACACACACACACACACACACACACACACACACACACACACACACATACACACACACACACACACACACACACACACACACACACACACACACACACACACATACACAGTGCCAGAGGGGGTGTGGGGGAGAAGGGTCTGACTTGCGCAAACATGCACCACTTCAATACCTGGGAGTGATTTATCAGACTAAAAGTCATCTGCTTATTTCATGTTTTTATTGAGGGTGGGGGGGCACATGGTGGGTTAATCAAATAGACTACACTATAGCCTACATGACATCCTTGCTCCTTTATGAATAAACATTGGAGAAAGGAAATTTGATGCATTTGATTTTGCATGAAATCTCATAAATCCAGATTTTTATGGGATTTTGGCACTTAAGGGGTTCATATCTAAAAATGCTCAAGGGTGCTCACCGGGCACCCTCCTGTATTTTGAATAGGTAGCCTACCCCCAAGGTACAAGAATCAGCAGAGAAAAAAACTTTATCAGACGAAACAAGGTTCATCAAAAAAACAGCCTTTGGCTCCCGGACTACAGGGGATATAGGCTACTGGTCGGCGGTGCTGGCAGCGAGGGCTGGAGAGCGTGTGGTGACCGAAATGCGTACGGGTCGGACTTCCCTATCTGCCAAGAGCATAGACTGGAGCAGCTGTCCTCCTCTCCTGTGGGCACGGGACACAAGAACGAACTCTCCAGCAACCCCGAACGAATGGCAGGCTCTGCTCGAGTCTCACCCCGGTCCCATCACGTCAATCACCCCAATCAACGTGTCATTGCACATCACCACACACACCATCACCACACACACCATCACCACACACACCATCACCACACACACACACCATCACCACACACACACACACACACACACACACACACACACACACACACACACACACACACACACACACACACACACACACACACACACACACACACACACACACACACACACACACACACACTATTGTAGCCTACAAAAATGGGCAGACAGACAGACAGACAGACAGACAGACAGACAGACAAAACACATAATTTTGGTCCATAAGACCCTGAGTCGACTTACCAACTGTACTAGAAGGTAGAAGCACACAGTCCACTTGCTTGAAGCCGCAGTACTATCATATATGTAAACTTTCTTCACCTGTTTGAAACCAGCGTCACAGACAGTGAGCAGTGTTACTTGTGATGTTGAAAGAATTATTTTCTTGTCTTGGGGGGGGGGGGGGGGGGGGGGCGTTCCTTGGGTTGCTGGCTATCATGCAAGATTTTTTGAAGCATGTCCGGGCCTTCCGATTGAATGTATCAGTTCCTCTCTGCTTGGCCTTGGTCAGAGCAGCTCAACTGAACAGATAAAAACAAGAGCTGATAGAGAGGACTGTGGAGTATCAGAACCAGCCAAGAACTTACTGTATATCCAGCTAGTAGTTTACAACCAACTAGTGATGACAACAAGACTTCAGACTCTTCTGAACCTGAGGACAGTGACGATAAATGGATGGAAACGAGTGAACCTCAGTCAGGTTTAGATTCACAGAGAAACAGTGAAGTTCTTGAGCAGAAACACTTGAGTTGCTCAGTTTGTAGTAAACGTTTTGGTCAGAAAGCAAAGTTGAAAAGACACATGATAGTCCACACAGGAGAGAAACAATTTATTTGCTCATTCTGTGGTAAAGGTTTTGGTTAGATTTCTACTCACTATTTTACAAAAAAGAAAGACACGACAGAGCTGGCTTTGCCTTTCAACGGCATACTGTATACAGTGGAATCTGCTGATAGTGATCACGGTTATAGTGATCAGTGGATCAAAAGGCTTGGTACAGAATCATTCCTATACACATCCTGTTTGAATTATTCGCTTAAGCCTTACAGTAATTAGGAGTCCGCTTACAGTGAGTAAGTCACTTTGGGTCTTCTCATACATGAGAACAATGGAAAAAATGTACAACAGTAATTCTATATCTTTTATAAATTACAAACTGTCAAAAAGGAGCCACTAGCAGTGATATTGGTAGGCTACATGTCTGTCTGTATCGCAGCTTCTCTGTCTTTCTATGCGAGACTGCTGTGTTTGAAACAGCTGGAGACCTATAGGCTAACTTACTGTATAGTGGTAGACCTATAGGCTAACTTACTGTACAGTGGTAGGCCTATAGGCTAACTTACTGTATAGTGGTAGACCTATAGGCTAACTTACTGTACAGTGGTAGACCTATAGGCTAACTTACTGTATAGTGGTAGACCTATAGGCTAACTTACTGTACAGTGGTAGGCCTATAGGCTAACTTACTATAGAGTGGTCGACCTATAGGCTAACTTACTATAGAGTGGTAGACCTATAGGCTAACTTACTATAGAGTGGTAGGCCTATAGGCTAACTTACTGTAGAGTGGTAGGCCTATAGGCTAACTTACTGTAGAGTGGTAGACCTATAGGCTAACTTACTATAGAGTGGTAGGCCTATAGGCTAACTTACTGTAGAGTGGTAGGCCTATAGGCTAACTTACTGTAGAGTGGTAGGCCTATAGGCTAACTTACTGTAGAGTGGTAGGCCTATAGGCTAACTTACTGTAGAGTGGTAGACCTATAGGCTAACTTACTGTACAGTGGTAGACCTATAGGCTAACTTACTGTATAGTGGTAGACCTATAGGCTAACTTACTGTACAGTGGTAGGCCTATAGGCTAACTTACTATAGAGTGGTAGACCTATAGGCTAACTTACTATAGAGTGGTAGACCTATAGGCTAACTTACTATAGAGTGGTAGGCCTATAGGCTAACTTACTGTAGAGTGGTAGGCCTATAGGCTAACTTACTGTAGAGTGGTAGGCCTATAGGCTAACTTACTGTAGAGTGGTAGGCCTATAGGCTAACTTACTGTAGAGTGGTAGACCTATAGGCTAACTTACTGTACAGTGGTAGACCTATAGGCTAACTTACTATAGAGTGGTAGGCCTATAGGCTAACTTACTGTAGAGTGGTAGACCTATAGGCTAACTTACTGTACAGTGGTAGGCCTATAGGCTAACTTACTATAGAGTGGTAGGCCTATAGGCTAACTTACTATAGAGTGGTAGGCATATAGGCTAACTTACTATAGAGTGGTAGGCCTATAGGCTAACTTACTATAGAGTGGTAGGCCTATAGGCTAACTTACTATAGAGTTGTAGGCCTATAGGCTAACTCACTGTAGAGTGGTAGGCCTATAGGCTAACTTACTATACAGTGGTAGACCTATAGGCTAACTTACTATAGAGTGGTAGGCCTATAGGCTAACTTACTGTAGAGTGGTAGGCCTATAGGCTAACTTACTATAGAGTGGTAGGCATATAGGCTAACTTACTATAGAGTGGTAGGCCTATAGGCTAACTTACTATAGAGTGGTAGGCCTATAGGCTAACTTACTATAGAGTGGTAGGCCTATAGGCTAACTCACTGTAGAGTGGTAGGCCTATAGGCTAACTTACTGTAGAGTGGTAGGCCTATAGGCTAACTTACTGTAGAGTGGTAGGCCTATAGGCTAACTTACTATAGAGTGGTAGGCCTATAGGCTAACTTACTATAGAGTGGTAGGCCTATAGGCTAACTTACTATAGAGTGGTAGGCCTATAGGCTAACTTACTATAGAGTGGTAGGCCTATAGGCTAACTTACTGTAGAGTGGTAGGCCTATTAGGCTAACTTACTATATAGTGGTAGGCCTATAGGCTAACTTACTGTACAGTGGTAGACCTATAGGCTAACTTACTGTACAGTGGTAGACCTATAGGCTACTGTAACTTACTGTACAGTGGTAGACCTATAGGCTACTGTAACTTACTGTACAGTGGTAGGCCTATAGGTTAGTAGGAGAAGGAGAGCCAGCACACAAAATGTCCTTTCGTTAGATTTATTCCAGTTTTCACCAGGTACAACACACGGACGTTTCAGCCTGAACGGCCTTCTTCAGCGTGTTGCTGTGTCAGGCGGAAATGACGTTTAAATACACTGAGACCGGAAGTCCATTCAATAAATGAAATATCAAAATTCAGTTACAGTATATAAAGAATTCAAGAACCAAGTAATGCACAACACACAAGTTCCATTATCAAAGAAAAACAAAATGTCTACATACAACAATGTATGCATTTATAAATAACATTAGTTTGGTCAGCCCCACTGTGTGGGAGAGCAGAACCAGGCCTAGGTAGAGGCCCTGCTGTGTTCAAAGTGACAGGTAGGGGGGAGTGTAAGCCAGGTCTGGACTACAGATAGATACAACAAAATACAAAATACAATAGAAATGTTTTAAAAAAAGAATTATGCTTAAATAATTGCATGTTTCCACTATAATGGCCTAGAAAGAGGTCCTGCTGTGTTGTGGTAACAGACAGGATAGATTAAGCTAGGGCTGGAATGCATATTACTAAGTACATAAAAAATAGACAATACAAATATATACAGAATTGTACATTCAAAGAAAGCAGCCTAATAACAGTTCCTCATTAAGTCCTTTCGGATGCTCTGTCTGAAGAGTGTGAATCCAAAAGGCCTCTCTCTGTAGCAAGGCCCTATCTCTATCCCCACCCCTTTTCAATGGACTAACAGTTTCTATGCCCTGGAACCTCAGGGTGCAAACATCATGTCCCATATCGTTGAAATGTCTCGCTACAGAAGATTTTTCATCCTTATTACGAATTTTACTTTTGTGCTCGGAGATGCGGGTTTTGAGTTCTCTACGAGTTTTCCCCACGTAAACATTTGAACAAGGACACTTTAACAAGTACACGACGAATTTAGATCTACAAGAAATTTTACTTTTAATGTTGTACTTCTTGCCAGAGTGTGGGTGAGTGAAGGATTCACCTCTGATCATCGCATTACACTGCAGACAGCTCGAACAAGGAAAATTACCATTAGGCAACTTGGATAAAAAATGTGTAGGGCGTGTATAACAATCTGCCCTCTCAGGTTTCGAGCCCGCTTCTGAGCAAAAATGGGGGAATTTGTAAAAGCGTGTCCCACCAGGGGGTCACTGCACAGAATATGCCAGTGGCTGAGAACAGCGTTTTTTATTTCATGCGACACCGGAGAAAAAGTTGTGGCACATACAATTTTAGTGCCGTGGCCTGAGGGAGATTTGGGAGTGAGCAGGTCATTTCTGTTGAGATCCCTGACCTTCTGAAGGCTCACATCCAGGTCCTGGCTGTTGTAGCCTTTGGCCTGGAAACGGTCACACAGGTCGGAAGCTTGTTGCTCAAAAAGTGTGTCATTACTGCAGATTCTTTTAACTCGAAGGAGCTGGCTATAGGGTAAACCTCTTTTGAGACTGGGGGAGTGAAAGCTGGAAAAATGTAAAAAGCTATTTCTATCCGTCTGTTTTCTAAACAGATTGGTAGTCAGTGGTACAGTGTTGTGGACCAAAACATCCAAAAAAGAAACTGATTCATGACTGTATTCTAAAGAAAACTTAATAGATGGCAGTCTCGAGTTAATGTAATTCTTGAATCCCTCGAGTTCACTGAGAGAGCCCGTGAAAATGAAGAAGATGTCGTCTATAAATCGAAACCAACAAAGTAATGATTCTGAAAAGGGGTTATTATGATATACAAAGTCTTCTTCAAATTTACCCATGAACAAGTTGTCATAATTGGGAGAACAAGGACTTCCCATGCTAACACCCTGACACTGCAAGTAAAATGCATTTTCAAACCTAAAGTAATTGATCTCTAATACCAATCTAGCCAGATCAGTCAAGAAACCAGTAGGGGGTGTCGGAGTGTGTCTTATGTTTAAAAAGTGTGCCAGGGCTTGCAAACCCTCCACATGGGGCACATTTGTATACAGACTATTAACATCCATTGTGCATAGAATGCTGTTTTCTACAGTGTGTTGTAAAGAACTTAACTTATTAAGGAATTCAGTGGTGTCTTTGACAAAAGAAGGAAGTGTGGCCACCATACCTCTGATGTGTCGGTCAATATATTGTGAAATGGGTTCAGTGATGGATTGGCTTCCAGCGACAATGGGCCTCCCAGGGACCGTTTCTGTAAAGCCCTTTGGTGATCTTAGGGAGAGTGTAAAACACAGGGCACACAGGATGTTTCTGTAGCATGAATTATGTTCATCCTGACTAATAAAAGAGGAACTCAAAGCTGAACTTAAAAAAGCATCAACCCTCTGTAGAAATTTAACAGTAGGGTCCTCCATCAAAGGAGTGTAAAATTCAAACATACCAAGCTGTCTCAAAATCTCTGTTCTATAGGATTCTTTATTTTGGACAACATATGGCCCCTCCCTTGTCAGCAGATTTAATAACAATAGAGCAATCACTGGACAGTGCCAACAGCGCTTTCTTCTCTTCTTGTTCAATGTTGGAGTAAAGTCTTTTTTTATTGTTCTCTTGTACCTTCTGCATAACATCCTGCTCGACCAGTCTGCAGAAGGTGGACACAGAAGAGTTCAAAATGGGCGGAACAAATGTACTTTTAGCCCTCAGGCGTGTAGACACAGGGAAGGATTCGGGTTCAACACCCAGAGTCTGTGTGGAGTTAGTCTGTGTGGGGGGGGGGGGGGGGGGGGGGGGGGGGCTTATCAAAAAAAGCGCGAAGCATAATATTTCTAGGCCTATAGGTTAACTTACTGTATGTATTTTGAAAGTTGATAACATTCAATAAGTAAATAGTGAGGCTATCCATTTCATTACTTTATATGTAGTACTGTATTCATGTATACAAATGTTAAGTAGATGATAATCTGTATGAGAAATAAATAAAAATAAAAATAAATCTGTTATAATGATCATCCGCTTATAGTGATACATAAGCGGTCCCAAAGTGATCGCTATAAGAGGAGTCCACTGTATAGCAAATGGAATCACTTTAGATCTATTGTGTTCTTGAACACATGCCTATTTGTGTGGTGGCCATTTGAGGCATTTGCAAGGGCCCCTTCTCTGCCCAATACGGAGAGCCTGTCCTCTCCACGGGCCCCTATATCCCACGGGCCCCAGTGTAACTGCACTGTCTCTGTATTTACGTCGCTGTATCATACTGTACATAGCCTTAGGGCTGTTAGTCCTTTCACGTCATCCACATACTGGCCTTGTAGTGTAAATATCTCCCTTCCTGATGACATGGGGCAGGAATGTAAATTTCCTCTCATTTAGTCTTTTCATTCATGATCTTTCTGTGTGGGCATGTTGGAGTACTGTCTCGTTGGTTACAAAAGCACAGTGATAACATACAACAAAAGAGAAAATATATAGATTCACATAGATTTGTGCAGAGATTTAAAAAGAAGCTGCAAGTGTGTGTTGCCTTCATATGCTTTATAATGGGGATTTGTGTTCAATCTGATCCACTGCACAAAAAATAAAAATGGATCAAAATCAATGTTGCTGCCAACTTTGACCCCCCAAAAAAACACATCAAAATTCTGATTCAAGATATTTATTGTCACTCCATTGTACAGGTACAGTACACTGTGTGAAGTGAAATATTTATGCCAGGGGCTCCATTACAGGACATAGGACATATAGTGCAAGTAAAAAGAAAACACTTGGTCAAGTAAGCAGGTACAAGTAGACAGGTAAACAAGTAAATGCATGTAAAGTAGCCTATGTAAATAAGGTAAACAGTGTAAAACACAATAGAATAGAAATAAGATAGAATAATAAAAATGTGCATTATTTGTCGATAGAAGGTGCAGTCAGCCCAAGTTGTGCAGCAGTAATGTGGAAATGTAGTTCAGACAGAGTGTCTATTTGCACTCAGGTAGCTACACAAATAGACACGCCATCGGGGTTGATTATGCATGTTGTTGGGAGAAAAATAATATAAATTATTAATATTTTAATGCACATTTTATCTTAATTGAAAATAGCACAAAAGAGTGGTTGGATGCAACTTTAATGAGTTAAACTCTTAGCCTATTATTACTATATAGGGCTGAGGTGAGGAGGTTCTCCTGTCTAGTCTTGTATTTGATTTAGCTCTGGAAGGGGAGAGAGGAAAAAAGCGCTCTCGCTCGGAATCGGCGCGCAGTGTGCCAGACAGCAGAGAGAGCGCCCTGTCTCTTTAAATTGGTGTCAAAGCCGATTAACGCTGATCTCGGCCGTGATTCTGTTTTCACCGTCTGTTCCCTGGTCTGGATCTATTTTTGTTTTACGTTGCTGCGCGGCTGCTGATAGGCGTTCTCTTTTTTATATATTGGCTACACTTTTACCGCTATTCGTGCGTCGATCAGCTGTCGATGCGAGCGCCTGGTAACCCTGTCAAAGTTTGGACCGAGACGTGGTGAACTAGGAGGATAGCCTAGTTGTGCGTAAACCTGGATCACCCTCCCCACAAACCGAGACCATTTTATACAGTGTGACAGATATGATGTGATGCCTCGGGTTAGCCTACTATTTGAAATAGCTAAAGCAGAACAATATTCAGGGTGCACTAACATAAAATGCAGAAGAGCGTACGCTACAATGAGGGACACGCTCTGTATCTGTCGGTGGTGGCGCGTAAAGAGGGCACGAAGCGGGGCGTCCTGGGCAAGAAGACGGCGGAGACCAGCCGCTGGACCGAGCGCTTCTTCGCCCTCTACCAGAACGTGCTCTTCTACTTCGACACCGAGCAGAGCGCGAGGCCCTCCGGGATATACCTGCTGGAGGGATGCACGTGCGAGCGCGCCCCCGCGCCCATCAGCAAGGAGCCCGTGGACAAGCAGCAGGTAGGCCTATAGGACCCACACGCATAGCCTACTCCTGGCACCACTCAGTTGATCCTACACTCCTTTTGAAATAGAGTTTAAACAGTTTCTTAGATTTACATGTGAGGTTTTCAGCACATTAGGCTACCACTGTGCCCATTACATTAGCCTACATTAGGCTACATCAGGGATTTCCAAAGTCTGAGACTGTGGGCCTCCCTGCAGTCAATTAAGTTTGGAAAAAGGAGCCCCCCCCCCAGTCAATTCCTGGGGATCATTATTATGTTATTATAGACACTCAACAATTGAGCCAAAGATAGCGTGATATTGCTGTTTGACATATAGCCTATCAGACTACACCAAATAATTTACATAAAAAGGTCTGTTTGAAGGCATCCCCCTACTGTACCTCCGTACCTTTTTAACCAAATCACACACATTTAGGCTATCCTATGTGATCTCCTTTTGATAAGGTAACAGCTAATGGCATTTTTTTTTCACTTCCATTCACTGGGCCTCCCCTGAAACTGCTTGGAGCCCCCCCTGGGGAGGTCCGCCTCCCACTTTGAAAACCTCTGGGTGACATAATTATATAGTGAGTAGCCCTAGGCTGCAAACGATCATGTAGATAGGTGGGTCTTTAGCCTGATGGGTGTTTGCCTTACAATGATCACTAAACAGGTCAGGTCACACACATTTTAGTCTGACATAAATCTTTGACTTAAATCCAGTAAGAGTTATATATCATTTTAGTAGTATCAAACTTGTGTAAGTTGTTGAGATTATGGTCCTTTACGGATAAAAGCACCTATAGCTATGCTTTTCTTACTGTAGGTTTACATTTGTGGTTTTAAGCCATGGTCCACTGTGTCCCAACATAGCCTACATTCATTGTAGGCTACATATTATAGTGGCATCAGAGAGGATACACGCACATCCAAAAGCCAAGTTGGGCAGGTGCTGAGCTCAAAGGTGAACAATAAGTGAAAAATGAATAAAAAGCTCGCACACTGCAAGGGCTCCTAGTTTGTGTTTTTTATTTCAAACACTCAAAAAAAATGTGACGTTTCGAGCAAAGCTCTGTCTGATGAAGAGCTTTGCTCGAAACGTCACTTTTTTTGCACGGCGATTTTGACGTCATCGCACGGAGCGTGTCGGGGGGCGAGGCCTGAGCGCGGCGCGGCGCTGTCCATGGAGATTTTTCTATCAGCGCGTCAGGTTTTGCTGCCTGTGCCTGTGAGATCTCCGTGGTAGGCTATCAGCGGATATCTGCTATGATTGAGTCCTCACCATCCTCATCGTCGTAAAGTCGCCTTCGAAGCATGACGTTCGATTATAACGAACTAGTTGTGTGGCTTAGCCTTCCCAAATGTTGAGGGTCGTTTTTTAGAATTTAATACATAGAATTGGGAACGTTACATTCAATTTCATTCAGACTGCCTGGCACTAATTGCCGCCATTTTCCCCTGGAGCTTCCACAGGAGGAAGGGGGGTGGGAGGAGCGAGCTGCGCACTGACTATGTTCTGTTTTGGCCCGCGCAGAGTGCGCGCGCCCTCCGCGGAGCCCCGCCTCCAGCGCGTGCACGAAGAGTATGCCAGACGCTTAACGAGTCAGCCCCGGGCCCCGATGCAAGATGGTCAAACCGGGCCCTGATAGGATGGTGCAGCACACCGCAGCGGTGCTGCGAGCCCGACACCCTGCACCCCACCTCGGCGTGCAGCGGAGTCGAGCCCCGGGCCGGCCGTCTGGAGCTCCTGTGGAGTCGAAAACCGGGTTTCTGAAACCGGGCCAGGCACTACTTCACAATTCCCCCCGGAACTGTGTAACACCAGAGAGGCTGACAAGCGCACTCACCCAGTGCGCTACAATATACAGCAAGGGCCCGGCCGACGCTCGGCCGCACACCAGCCGGGCGACCGGGCCCCAAGCACGCCGGGCCCCGATGCAGTCGCGTTCCCTGCATATATGGTAGTTACGCTGCTGGTACTAGTAGTAGTAGTAGTAGTAGTACATCATTGTAAATAGGCTAGTATCAAACTTGTGGAATTTAGCCTATTATGAGGATAGGGTCCTTTATGGATAAAATCACTTATAGCCATACTTTTCAGCCTATAAGGGATTGAGGTTGTTTGAGGTCAGGGGTCATTCACCCACCTTTAACATGACATTACATCTCTGGGTGTACACATGATGTGCGTCTAGACAGCTAGGCTACTTGCAGTCAGTCACATAGTTTTAACAGTAGGACTAGACTAGCCTGGGTAAACCCAGCACATAGAGGTCACATGGAGGCTGGGTTTACCCAGGCTAGGACTAGACAGCCAGGCTACTTGCAGTCAGTCACATAGTTTTAACAGAGTAGAACTAGACAGGTAGGCTACTTGCAGTCAGTCACATAGTTTTAACAGAGTAGAACTAGACAGGTAGGCTACTTGCATTCAGTCACACATAGTTTTAACAGAGTAGGACCCTATAGTGTGTATTATGCCATCTTGAAAAGTACACAGGTGTGTTGAAATAATGACACACAGAGTGTGCCACTGCCCGCTTGTAATGAGGTAGACCCGAGGAGGGTGACGCTGTTGATAATTGAACTGAAAACTTCACTAGTCCGTTATGAAAACATCTGTTCTGTGAAGACTAGGGATGTTCATCAATTATCGAAAATCGATAATTGATCGTTAAGGATTGGAATCGATCCTGTGGCATTTGGATCGATTTTTTAATTATTAAAAAAAAAAAAAAAAAAAAAAAAAAAAAAAATTTGGACTAGGTTTGGGTGGAATTCGTTCCTCCTCGCCCCACTCCATTGCACAGCCGACTAACGTGAGGTGGAGCTTCATATAGTCTCTAGTTTTCTGGCTGGGCACGGGCCTTTGTGCCAACAAAACTGTTTTAAACATGGGAAATTCACACCGGCATGTGCCAGGGACAGCAGTGTTGGAGAGGAGACACATTGAAATAAAGAGTTCATTGAGGAGAACACGTTGTCTTTCGTATTTTCTGCCATAGGCATTCATTTTGTAAAAAAAACAAAAAATGAAAATTTTCTAAGTATTAATATGATCGATAATCGATAATTGATTGTTAATTTTCACCGATTATCGATTTTGGAAAATTTTCAAAATGAACATCCCTAGTGAAGACTATAATGTTCAGTTTAAATGACCCATATTCCTGTGTTGTTGTTGTTGTTGTTGTTGTTGTTGTTGTTGTTGTTGTTGTTGTTGCAGGGTATGGAGATGTCTTCCATCTAGCTGGCATAATGTAGGTTACATCTAAACAAGTTATAAACTGCTGTTCCCCAAGGATAAGCACATCTCCCTCTCAACCACTACACATGTTGGGTGGACAGACAGATCATAGAGAAACACTTTATTTCAGTTTACACTAACTGGACTCTATCAAGGCAGTGAGATCTTCTCATCTTCTCAGCAGTATGCAGGTCAAGGCTTATCTTCTCATCTTCTCAGCAGTATGCAGGCCAAAGAGTTTGCATTTAGTTTCCGTCAAGGCAAAAGGCGGCTCCTTGAATTTCACACTTTTCTGGTCCAATGTATGTGGTGTGTCCAAACGGTTGACTGGTAGTGTATGTACAATGACATTTCAAAAATAATTTGTCATATCTATAACCCTTATAAACAATAAACAATGCTAGCGGTTGTTGTTCATTTCTGAACGCAGTCTGGTTGAACTCCCTCCTCCCTGCTTGCCTGTCTGTCTGATGTACATCTGTGTATTCACACACTCCGCTTGACAGCACTCGCTGTACACAGCCTCAACCAACACCTGGGTCCAATGATGCTCCTGCAGAGAAAACTGAACACCACAGTCATCATCATCATCTAGAAATTAGGACCAGGGGGACTACCAGGGACTGTCTTTAATTGGTTAAAGGGATAGTTCTGTTTGTTTGAAGTTGGGTCCTATGAGGTACTCTCATACAGTCAGTGCACTGGGTAAAGCACTCTGGATGCATCGTGCACCGAGATAGGAGAACTGCACTCCAGCTGCCAACAGGCACAGAGAGCTGTCTGCTGAGTGTGAAGGGGGCCATGAGCAAAAACGTAAAAAACAACAGAAAGAATACATAAAGTGCTTCCATACTGCTCACCTGGCATAATGCAAGTCTCCACAAGCCCTGAGATGCTTTTTTTTTTTTTTTTTTTTAATGAACCAATTTCTCAATCCTGGTTGCTACTCCATCCTCTGCCGATCTGGGGAGAGCCGAGACTGGCTCCATGCTTCCTCCGAGACATGGGCAGTCAGCCAGCCGCTTCTTTTCACCTAACAGAGGAAGCTTCACCGGTAGGACATAGCATCCCATTTTATCCCCCATTAGTGCTCACTTGATTTCTCAATCCTGGTTGCTACTCCATCCTCTGCCGATCTGGGGAGAGCCGAGACTGGCTCCATGCTTCCTCCGAGACATGGGCAGTCAGCCAGCCGCTTCTTTTCACCTAACAGAGGAAGCTTCACCGGTAGGACGTGGGAGGTTCACGCTATTCCAACCAGTTCCCCTCCCTCTGACCAGGTGCCCTTAACGACCAGAGGAGGAACCACATTAGCAACCAGGATATTGCATGTTTTTGTGAAGGGGGTTCCTATATGAAGGAAACCCCCGGGAGGCACGGGGAGAACATGCAAACTCGACACAGAAAGGCCCTTTTGACGACCCCACCCGGGCGGTGGGCACTCGAGGACATGCGGACGGGCACGCATTCCTTCAGCGTTCACATCGTCCCAGGTGGGAATCGAACCCACGACCTTCGAGCTGTGAGGCGATAGTGCTTACCCCTGCACCACCGTACCTCCATGAGATGCTAAGTTGACTTGAAAATATGTAATTTACACCCTGTTTATAGCTAAAATCGTCACTATAGCAAGGTTGTACCCTAGTTGTTGTAATTTCAGCTGCTAGCTCCAGTGACGATTTCAGCTAAAAACAGGGTGTACATGACATCTTTTCAAGTCAACTTGGCATCTCAGGGCTTGTGGAGACTTGGATTATGCCAGGTGAGCAGTATGGAAGCATTTAATGTACTTACGTCTCATCATAGACGCTGGTTTAGCTGGCTCAGCCTGGCTGGGGGCGTGGTCAGGGTGGGGTAAAACCCCCCGTTCTATCCATTCAGCAAAGTTAGAATTTAGCTGATAGCCCAGCCCAGGCAGACACGATCGGGGATTTCTGCACATCTGAGCAGACGTCTTGTGTTCTGCTCTAGAACCCCCAAACCTGTAGTTTAGAGCCACAGCACCGTCTTTTGGTGAGTCAGCCCATGAGATATGTGGCCGGTTTTACCCCACTCGCGCGCCAGCCATTTAACATTTTGTGGGCGTTCCCAGACATGCGGACTGTCTCTATGGGTGTGCCGGTGTTATGCGGAGTTTTGCACCCCCGCCGCCAAATGCATGTATTGTAATGATTTATACAGAAACGCAACTGTTTAAAAATGATATAAGTGTCTGGGTAGACGTGACCTCCAGGCCAGGGGGATCTGTGCTGGCTCATGGAGACCGACTTTGATGCATAAAATCTGCGTCGATGTGACTTCCATCCTTGGGGCCCTCTCCTGGCTCATGGAGGTTGACTTTGGGGCTTAAAATCCGGGTACAGGTCGTGGGAGGTCGCCCCTGGCTTATGGAGGGGGATGCAAATCGCCGTGGTTTGTACCTGCCGAGATTTGCACCTGCCGAGATTTGCAAAATTTTGCATCCCTGTTTTTAAGTTAAAACAGCCCCAAAATTGTGGTGACTTGTCTCTCTATCTGTCTCTAGTCTCTCTCTTATTGTTATCCTCTAGCTTAAAGCAGGTCTGTAGCCGGAGAAGCCGCATTAGCCATGCTAGGAGCCCTACAAGCCCTGATGGTTATGTAAGGCTGCCCCCCCCCCCCCCCACACACACACACACACACACACACACACACAGACAAGCTCTTAAGCCTCTCTCTAGTCGGCACACACTAACTAGTGTCTCTCACCCGCTTATCATTATGTCATTATTATAATAATCATAAAGCCATGTAACAATAAATAAATACATTAAGGTGCGGTCTACATCAATATGTATCTTACTTTTGGTTTGTTTCAAGAGGCACAGTACCAAAGCAAAACATTAGCTCTATCCATATCAGGTAGATCCATCACATTTAGATGATCATGTCTGGTCTTTTTTTTTTAAGGCCATTATATTACAATTAACATTTGATGTATTGATGGAAATAGGGAAACTGTACAGACAACTGTTAGCATACAGTACTTGTGATGCAAGTTTAATTGTCAAACAAACAGCATTATACTGCATACGGATGATACGGCAATATGAACTAGTAATTAAAATGCAACAAAACAAAAAACGAGAGTGCATTATGCTAAGCTAACGTTAGGATACAGATTTCCAATAGCTCACAAGATGGAAGTACCGGAAGTAGGGGTCCACAACGGGGTCCAACCCATGGGTCTAACCCTAACCCTAACCCTAACCCTGATTCATATTTTTAATCTAGTCTATCATGTCTGATAACATCAGTAGTTTAGCGTTAACATTAGCCTTGTTAGATAATCTAAACCTGTCGTCCATTTTGCCCACGTTAATCCCACCACATGCCCGACGTACAGCCAATCAAATGCTTGCCCGAGCTGAAATTGGACCCGAGCAGAAATTGCACCGACACAGGACGTAGCACGTGGGAGGATCACGTTATTCCCACCAGTTACCTTCCGCCCCGAACAGGTGCCCCGACCGACCAGAGGAGGTGCTGCAGCACCATTTTAGTTTCACTTAAAAAAAATCAGATAACTCGCCAAATGAACCACATGTCCGTCCCATGGTGTGGCTCTATTTGCTCATCGTTGATGTGATGATTGATGTTGAAACTGATTGATTGATTGATTGATGATTGATTGATGTTGAAACTGAATGCACTGTTGGTGACTTTGTTGAGTTTCTGATTAATGCCAAACGTGATTATAAAATGAATGTGGGATGCTGGAATTCACTGTGGCAGATATGTCATTGATGTTAATCATAGAGATGAGGAAATGAGGAAAAGTGTTTTGTTTTGTTTTGTTTGCTGCAACAACATAACCAGTTATCCAGTTATCCAGGAAGGAAAACAAACCTAAGTATATACTGTATGTTGTAGTATTTTGCGATGTTGTGGTGACTATAGAAGTCCTGAGGATGTTCTGATATGATGTTCTGCTAAAGTGTCCTCATTATGGTCCATTTCATTTCAATTAATGCGCCCTACACTCATTTGGTAAATGGGAGTAGAGATATATTCTGGCTTATTTTAGGATAATTCTGGTGTGGTGTGCTATTCATGCTGTATTTGCTTAATAACATTTCAGGCTAAAACAGCATTGGCAAATTTTGCTAAATAGGTTAAAGCTAAGTTTAAGCTGTGTTTGCTCAAAACATTTTAGGTCAAACTGGTAATAAATGTATTATAATTCTGAGCAATAATGACATTAAAATTGTACGCTAACACTGAGGCTAAGTTTAGGCTAATTCACACTTTTATTTAGGCTGCAAATATTGTTGAAATGACTGAAGCAGTCTTCATGTAGTGGCGCTGAGCTGCTGAGCTGCTGAAGGAGCCATTCTCTGTGCTACTGTAAAGGTGATGTCATGTTTGGTACTGCTGGAGTTGTTTGGCCTTCGTGGATTCGGCTATCTCCCTGTTCTGGGCGTTAGGCCAATGGATGCAGGGGATGGACGGAGCCACTACGCTGAGCAGCTCTGCAGAAGGGTTTTAGGTAACTTCCAATGTGTGCACTCTGCCGGGCTCCAAAGTGTTAAGGTGATGAATAATCGGCTCCTCGCCCACAGTCAAGGCCATCTTGGTCAGTTGGAGACGGGCGGAGAGTACACAGGAAGATAAGGGTGAAGAATAACGGCACTTTTACGGGACATTACCATTTATCTGTTTAAAATGGCCGCCAGGCTGTGCGAAGCTGTTTGCTTGGTGCTTTAGTTTCTGCTATCTGTGCTGCCTGGCTGCTGGCGGCCGCTCTTTGGGTGAGTCTGGATCGGGCTCGTTCGTTTCTGGGTTTTCGGTTGTGAGCTCAGCTGGAATGAAGCTGCGTGCGATTCTGGGCTTTCTGCTGGTGTTTCAAAGTGTGTTGCACCCAGAATCTATTTTTGGAATGCCCCACCGCCAGCTCCCAGCGCGAAAGCGAAAGCGTTTTCGCCAAATCCATTTTCATGAGAATGGCTTCCTCACGCTGCTGTTTTTGCTTGGCTTCCTCTAGTCTGGAGAACACTGTCGCCACTTAGTGGGTCGGTAAAATAGGTTATACACATTCAATAGCTCCCATATTTTTTATAGGAGATGTAAAAGGGTTTGATCCACGTCCCACCGCCATTTTTTTTTTTTTTTTGACGAGTAGCTAGTAGCTGTTAAATGTGCATGAGCAATTAGCATTAGCTTAACACGTTCACTGCCATTGACGAGTTATCTCAGCTTACAGAATCCGACGGTTCACTGCCAAGGACGAGTTATCTCGGCTTAAAAAAAAAAAAAGAAATTTGACGGTGGGACGTGGATCAACGCTCCCCACGTCTCCTATAAAAATATTGGAGTCAGCGAACGTGTACAACCCATTCCACGGACCCACTAAGTGGCGACAGTGCTCTCCACACTACGAAAAGCAGAGCCAAAACTGTAGGGTAACGCGCGAGGAAACCAAATCTCTACTGTAAAATGGATTGGCGAAAACGCTTTCACTTCCGCGCATTATCGCGCTGGGAGCTGGCGGTGGGGGATTCCAAAAATAGACTGGGTGGAAAACACTTTGAAACACGCAGCATAAAGCCTAGAATCGCACAAAGCTTCATCAAAGCTCTCAAACCCAAGAAACAAGTGAGCCCTATCCACACTCGCTGCCAGGGAGGGAGGCTGCTCAAACTCGCAGCAGCAGCAGCAGCAGCAGAACACTCGCTTGTCACAAACGCTGCGGAGGAGAACGCCCACGGAGGGAGGAGTTGGAAGCAGAGGGGGGTTTCCTGCTGTTATGGAGGAAATTACTGTTCAAAACTATTGTTTAGATGTCTGACGTCTTACTGATGCCAAAAATGAATGGTTAAAGTGACTGTTCTATCGAATTTCACAAAAAGCCGTTTATCTCTGAATAAATTTCCAGACGCTGAAACCATGCTGTATTCAACTGCTAATGCTTACATAACTACTAACTCTACAAACTAACTCTTTTAGACAGAGAAAGCACACATTCTATTAGTTCTTTTGAGATATTGTGTGTTCACAAAATCTTAGCAGAAAAGAATCCTCGGGTCTTGAAAGATGAGCCAGAATCCTCAAAAAAACCCTCTGGCAGAACCTACCTACAGTAAAAAAAAAAAGGCTGGCAGTGAATGTGTTAAATTAGCATTAGAATAATTAGCATTAGCATTAGCATTAGCATTAGCATTAGCATTGCTGTGCTGAGCAGCCCTGCACGGGGTTTTAGGGAGATTCCACTGTGTACGCTCTCTCGGTCGCTGGGGGGTTCTCACGTACCGGCTGAGAGCTTTCTCGTCACGTGTTACAAATACGTGATAGAGTGATAGGTATATTATATTGACACTGTATATCTATTCTCGGTGCCCAAAAGGTCGTTCTCGGGGTACTCCTTTCTACAATGTATGTAGGGGGTACGGTGGCGCAGTCGGTATCGCTGTCGCCTCACAGCTAGAAGGTCCTGAGTTCGATTCTCGCCTGGGACGCTGTGGGCACTGGAGTTGTGACCCCCCCATATCTTCAGTGCCTACAGCCCAGGTGGGCTATCTCGTCGAAAGGGCCTTTCTGTGTGGAGTTTGCATGTTCTCCCCGTACCCCCCAGGGGGTCCTCCGTACATAACCCCCCACTAAAAACATGCAGAAGATCATCATCCGACCAGTGACGACAACAGCTCAAATAATGTATAAATCAAGAAATAATCAAGTACCAGCTAACATCCAAAAAAATTTTTTTGAGAGAGATGGGGGATATAATTTGAGGGGGAAGACCAATTTAAAAACACGAACAACAATGAAATCCTTTTGTATTTCAATCCGTGGGGTGAAGCTCTGGAACAGTATGGATGCTGAGCTCAAACAATGTTTAAGCGTGAACCATTTCAAAAACAAATATAAGGAACATTTATTTAAAAGGTACAAGTTATGTATATGAAGCGATTAATAGCATGGTATGATTATTTATATTGTATATATATTATAATATGCACTATTAGTTAATTGTATTGTACATAATATTACTCTGTAAATACGCAAATTGGTATACATATTATTAATGGTATATTATATTTAACATATTATTAATAATTTATAATTTATACACTAGAACTATAAATTATTATTATTTATTTATTATTATTATTATTATGCAAGGTATGAATGTATTTGTATATATATATATATATATATATATATATATATATGTGTGTGTGTATATATATATATATATATATATATATATATGTGTGTGTATGAACATATATGGTTTATTGAGAATGTAAATAGTATAAAAGTGGAAGTCAATTGATTAAGAATGTGAACTGTGGACTGGGGGTAGGACTAAATAAGTACAGTGTACTTCATCCTACTCCTTTTCGGACCTCGTTGCTGTCACGTATTCTGATTATTATTGTTTATTTTTTTATTTAATTTTTCGTTTTCTTTTCTTTTTTTTTCACTTATAAATATATATATTTTGTAACATTGATACTACTTGTGTATATTACTATTTCTTTTTTTTTGAAAGTCCGAAATAAAGCTTTCATTCATTCATTCATTCATTCATTCATTCATTCATTCATCTGAAGTTGGTCCAATGACAGTGTTTCCCATACATAAAGGAATTTGTGGGGGCCGTCACAAAAGGATTTTGCAAGATATGCAAGACGCAACATGCAAGATACCCGCGGAATAAGTGTCCAATAAATGTTCATGTCATTCTGGCCAATACTTCTGTTATAGCATTTCAGTCTGGAATATGGATTATCTTTCAATAATCTATGATTTAGCTGCTAAATGATCAAATACCACCATCTGCTCGCTACCCAGGCACTTATGTATGTACTTAACCTAACTAACTTAACCTAACTAACTATCCGGTGTGCACAACATTGTCAGCCTAACCTCCAGCTGACACCCCAAAAACCTACAATCCGCTACAGAAAAATGTATATTGTTTGTTTATTAACTGGCCCCTCGCCTTCTATCATTTCACGAAAGTGGCAAAGCAAGTTGAGTATCCCTGACCTATAGGGAGAAATTTAGTTTGTCATTGTAAACCCACAGCACAGTAATGATGACATGTTCTTCATAGATCTAGCCTTTTAATTTTGCTCTTAAGCTTTCTCAAAGTACACCAAATTCATGCATTTTACTTTAAAATGTTTTTAAAAAATCTCGTGGGGGGGCATGCCCCCGCACCCCCCTAGGGGGTCTGCGCTCCCCCACCACAAATACTCTAAATCCTGTGGGAAACACTGAATGATGGTCCAATGATGGTCCCCGGGCGCTGGAAAGAAAAAGCGACCACTGCTCCTGGCCTGCCCCCTGGAGGAAAGGACAAGCCTGGATGGGTCAAATGCAGAGGACATATTTCACCGGCCACCGTCAGCATGAGTGTGTGTTGTGGCCGCATGCATGTGTTGTAGTGTTCGTGTGACAATAAAAGACAGGCTTCCGTCTGAAATCGTGTTTTAATCGTGTTTTTTAATCTATTTAAATTAGTCATTGTTTTGAAACGAACAACACGGGATGGACAAGTCCGTCTTTATTGTCACAAATGACCACCACAATGTCATGCAGGTGCCGGCACACACACACATGTAAGTGACGCCATGACATTTCTCCCATCCTGGCTTCTCCTCCTCGGGAGAGGCCAGGAGAGGTGGGCATCTTTCCTCACAGCCTCCTCGGGAGAGGCCAGGAGAGGTGGGCATCTTTCCTCACAGCGCCCGGGGACCAACTTCCTCTCAGCCGCCATTGGTCAGATGTCGATATTCTGCATGTTTTTCATGGGGGGTTCTTAGATGGAGGAAAACCCAGGGGAGCACGGGGAGAACATGCAAGTTCCACACAGAAAGGCCCTTTTCACGAGATAGCCCACCTGGGCAGTAGGCAATGAAGACATGGGGGGATATCTCAGCAGCGGGAATCGAAACCCAGGACCTTCTTGCTGTGAGGCAACATACCACTGCGCCACTAAGTCTCAAATGCTTGCAAGGGGTGTGTTTCTGCTTGGTATTTTAGTGCTGGACTGCTGAAATGTGAGGATGCAAGATGGGGATCTGAGCCAAATTTAAATGATCATGCACAATATCACAAATATAGAAAAATTATATCAATATTGATTAATGTGTATCTGATGTGTGACTTTTATTGTTCTAGGTACAGCTGGACCTGGGCAGGCTGTGGTGGTAAAGAAAGAGGACCCCTGCTGACTGAAATGTACCCCTGATGATGTTGTGTCTGTTTTCCCTAATGCAGCACTACTTCCTGGTCATCTTCGGCCATGACGGACAGAAGCCTCTGGAGCTGCGGACAGAGGAGGAGGCAGACTGCAACGAGTGGGTGCAGTGCATCCAGCAGGCCAGGTGAGACACTTTTTCACCCTCAAAATCTTTTTATTACTATTCTGCAAACATGTACAATTGTAGGCCCGAATACGAGGGCCTACAATCAGGTTGTTTGTAAGCAAACAGCTTCAGCAGCTTCTGGTGGCAACTGCCTTTAGTTTTAAAAAGCAGCTCAATGTGAAACCATGCCCTCTTTGAACTCTAACTGCTCCTTCATACTTTAAGCTAGACGCTCCATTTAAACTTTAAACAAGTCATCTCCTTTAGGACTCTATCCAATTAAATCAGCTTTAATTTATCTTTTGTACTGTTTGAGAAATCGCAGTTTATGTTCTATGCTTTTTTCAGCCTTTATAATGGGACCAGCCTTGAGTGTGTCTCACTCCAGCAGGCTGTACTTTTTACTAAATCCAAACAAAACTGTGACAGTTCACACAACTTTAACACTACATACATGATATGTGCATATGTCATTTATTTTTTGATTGTTTATGTGCAAAATTATTTTGGATAGAGATAGAAGAGTGTTTCTTCAAGGAGCTGACTGGTCCAACTGTTCACTTAGAAAAAAGAGACATTATATTTTTTTATGAAAAGAGTGATATTGATTGTAAAAGATTATTTATTTTGAACCTTTTTATTTTATATGGGAAATACTATTTACATAAGTGCAAGTGGGCTACCAAGAAACCGCACATACAACAGTTCAAAGTTGAATTTGGACATTAAATTAAAACTTTATGTGATCTCAAGAACAGCAAAGCCTTAAAAACTGTGAATATTTGTAAAGATTTAAATATTTTTTGTTAATGCCTGAGTTTATTCTAACATGATACCCCTGTTTTTTTGTTTTTTTTTTTTTTCTATCGAAGTGGCATACTCTGTATTGATGTTTAATGTATGCTTGTTGACTGTATGCTTTGGAATCAATCAAACTCGTAGGCCTCATCGTGCGTTCCTTTATCGCAAAAGAACTGGGATGTGGAGGCTAAATTACATCACATCTGTTTTGTTAGCATTCCATTTGCAGAAAAGTTGAGCTGGGAAGTTCACTGTTTGTTCACTGGTCAGATCCACTCGCTAGCCAGGCTAGCCATTGTTAGCAATAACAGTTGATAACAAGGCATTTCATGTCATTTTGCGCATACAAACACTGCTGATCATGTCCACACAGATGGAAGTAGGCCGTGCTGTGTGTACAGCTGATTTAATCAGACACAAACAAGACAGAAGTGCTAAATAGCATTTATACGATTATAACTACTGTTGTTGCGCGGATCAGCCATCTTGGATTTTTTACGTCGGGGCATATATATATATAGCCTATATATACGTTTTATTTTCCCCTCCATGTGGGTACAGTAGGTGGGGCGGCGCCCTGGCGCCCTCTAGTGGCCGACCGCCACTGATATTGACTGCTGTTTTTAATCATCTTTTTTTTATTTGCGTATGTATCTCTTTTCCCGCTTATTTTCCAGCATGCAAGTACTTAACCTATGTCTATAATACTTTTCCTGAATTTTGTTGCTTTCGCTGTTGGTTAGCTTGCTGTGGACTGTCATTTCAATAGATAAACTGTTCCCTACCTTGTCTTGCAGTGCACTGTGGTTTGCTCTAAGACAGAGACTCGCTGGTGATGCACATAGCCATTGTGCATTATTCCATATTTATTTGACATCTGAGAGTTTACACATGTATGTTTTTGTTTATTTGTTTGTATGTATGTATGTATGTATGTATGTATGTATGTATGTATGTATGTATGTATGTATGTATGTATTGTATGTATGTATGTATGTATGTATGTATGTATGTATGTATGTATGTATGTATGTATATGTATATGTATGTAGGCTATGCGTGCACAATATGCACACAAGGATGTGTTCTGCTCGCAGCAGTTCACATTTAGGTCACACCCATGGTGCTCTGTTGCTGCTACGCCGGTTACATCACAGACTCGACCTCTCTCTCTCTCTCTCTGCACATCATAAGACATTTGTTTATTCTTGTATAATATTTTATATTATATTTTGCTGTTGGTGATGAACCCAGCCCAGTTAATAATTAGTGTGAATTATCATATCAAGCTGGTTAACTATCTGCGTCTCCTGTCTGTCTTTGATCGCTGCCCATAGTTACTCTGACGTGATCATAGAGCGTGAGGTCCTGATGCAGAAGTACATCCACCTGGTCCAGATCATGGAGACTGAGAAGATAGCAGCCAATCAGCTTCGCACGCAGCTGGAGGACCAGGACACGGAGATAGAGAGGCTTAAAGCTGAGGTATGCATGAAGGCCTCCACATGGACTCTCAAATGCACCCTCCCTGGGATGGTAACGGACATACAATCAATCAATCAATCAACTTTTATTATCAGACACAAGGTCCATAGAAAAACACATACATGAACAACACTTTAGAAAAAAAACCCACATAAGATCTATAATAGAATGCACCTATACCAATAGGACCACATACATACAGTACACATCAACGCATGTGTCTGTATCGGCTGGGACAAGAAAACGCAGCCTATCTTCTAGGGATGCACCATATATCGACAAACATCAGCCGATGTTGGTCATTTTTGGCTGTCGGCATCGATGGGTTCATTGAGCAAAAGATCAGTTCAGTATCGACCGAAATCTTCCACATTGAGATGAAACAATGCGATACATCTATGATTTATGGGCTTTTCCGAAATCTTTTGGAAATAAAGACATTACTTTTTAAAATTCTGCGTTTACATGTGTTTTTCAGTATGTACAAAATGTTAATTTTTGTAGAAAATAGTTTTTTATACAGATCATATCGACATCGGTAAATATTAGTTGTCAACCATAACAGCAATGTTAATATCGATTATTGGTATGGGCCAAAATCTTCATATCTGCGCATCCCTAGTATGTTCCACCATACAGTCAATGGTTCCACCTAAATGTAAACACTGTAACGCTTCAATCAAATGAAGACCATTACTCCTTTGTCATTCTACAAACATATTTGTTGTTTTGAACCTTCACTACTGTTTTCATCAATATTTCATCATCTGTGTCCATATGGTCCATATACTGTATTTACATGGAGACTGTTGTTGTGCCAGATTCTAGTGCTGAACAAATCCAAGGAAAGGATCCTGCCTTACCAGAACAACCAAGACGAGGAAGACCCAGATATTAAAAAGATCAAAAAGGTACATTGGTTCAGTGGATCACTGAATTGCATTTTATGGTTAACTGTAAATTATGTCACTAGATGGATGGATGGATGGATGTTTGCAGAAATCTTTTGTGTTGTGGCTGTGCAGGTGCAGAGTTTAATGCGCGGCTGGCTTTGCCGGAGGAAGTGGAAGATCGTGGTTCAGGACTACATCTGCTCTCCGCACGCCGAGAGCATGAGGAAGAGGAACCAGATCGTCTTCAACATGGTGGAAGCGGAGACGGAGTACGTCCACCAGCTCTCCATCCTCGTTAACTGCTTCCTCAGGCCACTCCGCATGGCTGCCAGCTCCAAGAAACCCCCCATCAGCCACGACGATGTTAGCAGCATATTCCTCAACAGGTAAAATGTGATTTCTTTTTTTTTGTACCACGTTAACAGGACATTTCTTCTTATATTTCAACTTGTAGTTGATACTTGCAGTGTCAGGGCCATGGCTGATGCACAGTGATGTGAGATGAGTTCTCCTTCCCCCAGTGAAACCATAATGTTTCTCCATGAGATCTTCCACCAAGGCCTCAATGCTCGGATAGCCAACTGGCCTACTCTAGTTTTGGGTGAGTATTGTATCACTTATATGTGTTGGGCAAGTTACTCTGGAAAAGTAATTAGTTACTGATTACTGATTACTCCTTAAAAAAGTAATAAAAGTTACTTTAATGATTACTTTTTCAAAAAGTAACTAGGTACGTTACTAGTTACGTTACTAGTTACTAGTTACTTTTCTTTCTTTTTTTTACCCCAAATACCTTACACTTAAGTTGTTACATGTCTAGCATGTCACTGTATTAATTATTTTTGCTTTGGTATTATATAGGCTATGTTAAAAGAAATGCCAAAGGCATTTTACTTTTAAATTCGGTTAGAAATAACAGGAAGTGGTGTGTTAAGACTGGCTAGCTTCACACGAAATGAGAGTCAGACAGTCAGACAGATAACGTGAGTGTAAGAAAGATGCTGTTACTGTTGGAGTGGTAATGAAACAACACAGCCTCAATGCAAACGTTTCAAGCTTCGTTGCTGAAAGAAAAGTGATGATGATCTGTCAACATTCCCTGGGCCGTCTGAAGTAACAAAGTGTACAACACTTACCCAAAGTGTATCTGTTAATCCAGTGAACTGTTACACCACCCAAGTCTACCTCACCCAGCGTCGCCTTCAATTTTGCCTCCATCCCTATCCCGCATATTCTCTCTCGAGGTAGCCAGCAAACGTCTGTCTCTGTGTGGCTGCGGCAGCTTGATATTGTTCTTCGTGGCTATTTTCTCTACGATGCATCGATATGAGGGCGAGTCAATAGTGCAAATAGGTAGCATCTGCCAAGCTGCTCGCACATAGTTTACAAAGGACAATAATGTTCCAGCTTTTGAACGCATATTTCTCTTGCTCGTCTCCTTCTTCTGACTCGGTTTGTTTTGAAAGCCGGCGTGCACGCTCTGACGCTGTCGCGCGCACATACACTATGACGTATATGTGTGCGCGACAGGTCTACCTGAGTCCGTGAAGATAAAATGTTTTCTTTTCTTCTTTTACATAGAAAACACTGCATTCTGGCAGGCAATGATGTAACGCAGTAACGCATGCGTTACTTGGATTAGTAACTGTAATCTAATTACTGTTTTGGAAATTGTAACGCCTTATATTACTTAGTTACTAAAAAAGTAACTAATTACAGTAACGTGTTACTAATAAGTAACGCGTTACTGCCCAACACAATATGTATACTGTGTACATTAAATATGTATGCTGTATACATTCAGATTACACTTATATATTCTATACATTTCAATATCTGCATTTTGTATCTCCATGCTTCCGTGTGTGTGTTTTGCATATCCAGCGGACCTGTTTGACATCCTGCTGCCCATGCTGAACATCTACCAGGAGTTTGTGCGTAACCACCAGTACAGTCTGCAGGTGCTGGCCAACTGTAAGCAGAACAGAGACTTTGACAAGCTGCTGAAACAGTACGAGTCGAACCCTACCTGTGAGGGCCGGATGCTGGAGACTTTCCTCACCTACCCCATGTTCCAGGTGACACGCATTTCATTTGACCCCACTCCCCATTCATACCTTGGGCATACTATAGCATCCATGTTTCATGTATGTTCTGTTGGTATTTCAGATTCCACGGTACATCATCACTCTCCACGAGCTGCTTGCACACACGCCTCACGAGCATGTGGAGCGCAAGAGTCTGGAGTTTGCAAAGTCCAAACTAGAGGAGCTGTCAAAGTAAGTGTGTGTGCACGTTCCTGCAGAATGGAAAGTGGCACGCAGCGGCGAAGGCGGTCGTGACGATGATGCCGATTTGTTGTCTGGTTAGGATGATGCACGACGAGGTGAGCGACACGGAGAACATCAGGAAGAACCTGGCCATCGAAAGGATGATCGTAGAGGGGTGTGACATCCTGCTGGACACCAGTCAGACCTTCGTTAGACAAGGTGAGCTGTCTCTACGACATCTCTCTCTCTCTGACTTTTCACTCACTCCCGAGTCTCTCCAAATATTATAAGAATATTATAGTGATATCATAGACGATAAAATAAATAGCATAAACTCACCATTGAGTACCAAAGATACACTATAATAAGTCCCTATAGGAGTATTAGAGGACATAAAACATGCCTTAAAGAACATTATTGTTATTATAAACATACTATTAAGTACCAAAGAAACACATAATTCCATATAAGATTATTATAGGAGATAAAACATACTATAAAGTACTACAGTATAAGGTCACTAAAAGTACCACAGTCACAATAGTCCCTGTAATAATATAACAGCAATATTATACGGAATGGGATATTATAGTGATACCATAGTAGGGTATAAAAAAATATAATAAAGAACTATAAGGTCGATATCAACTCATTATTGAGGAGCAGGGACTCTATTTGACCCAGTGGGAATATTATAGTCTGGGTAGATGGGTGGATCTCTATCACTGTCACTGTGTGTGTGTGTGTGTGTGTGTGTGTGTGTGTGTGTGTGTGTGTGTGTGTGTGTGTGTGTGTGTGTGTGTGTGTGTGTGTGTGTGTGTGTGTGTGTGTGTGTATGTGCGTGAGCGTGAGCGTGACTGCGCGCGTGTGTGCATGTTTCACCGGCTTTGAGCTGCGACACTACTCTCAATTCCTTGTACAGCCGGGGGGAGGGGTCTAGGTGCACTGCTCAAATCCTGTTTCTAGGAAGTGGCCAGGGGTAGCACTGGCCATCCCTGAAATCTAATTGGCCACCCAAAAATCCTGAGGATCCTGGCATCTGTGTCCAACAATACTGTCTTTCAGGCTTAATTTTAATCTAGAGTGAAGTTAGGCAAAATTTTGGTGAGGGAAAACTTTCTACATCCTTCCTAAATGTCACAATCAGTGGTACCCTTGCTTGAGTCTGTGCCCCATGGGCCACCCCGGTCAGCCAAAGACAGGCAAGAAGCACAAAGACTACTTAAGGTTATAAATGCTTTTAATTCAGTTCAATATCAAATGCTCTTGTTGCCTATCTGCCGGGTCACTAAACGTTTTCTGCGGTCTACAGGCTCATAAATAATGTAGCTAAATAAAAAGATACAGCACACTGGGAAATTGAATAGCCGACAATTGCAATACAAGTGGAATTTGCTGATCTTATTTGGGACGCTTTCAGCATTAGTCTGTTTTTTTGATGAACCTTGTTTCGTCTGATAAAGTTTTTTTCTCTGCTGATTCTTGTACCTTGGGGGTACCTATTCAAAATACAGGAGGGTGCCCGGTGAGCACCCTTGAGCATTTTTAGATATTAACCCCTTAAGTGCCAAAATCGCATAAAAATCGGGATTTATGAGATTTCATGCAAAATACTCATCAAATGCATCAAATTTGCTTTCTCCAATGTTTATTCATAAAGGAGCAAGGATGTCATGTATAGTGTAGTCTATTTGATTAACCCACCATGTGCCCCCCCACCCTCAATAAAAACATGAAATAAGCAGATGACTTTTAGTCTGATAAATCACTCCCAGGTATTGAAGTGGTGCATGTTTGCGCAAGTCAAACCCTTCTCCCCCACACCCCCTCTGGCACTGTGTGTGTGTGTGTGTGTGTGTGTGTGTGTGTGTGTGTGTGTGTGTGTGTGTGTGTGTGTGTGTGTGTGTGTGTGTGTGTGTGTGTGTGTGTGTGTGTGTGTGTGTGTGTGTGTGTGGGTGTGTGGGTGTGTTTGTGGGGGGGGGAAGTGTCTACAAAGTTATTTTCACTAGTCAGGTGGTCTACAGGACAAATTGTACAGACAGATACTGTAGGCTTGACTTGCAGATGAACTTCCACCCTGGATACTTGCTTGCGCAATATATCAGAAGATCACCATGTGATGAAATATCAAGGGATTGGAAGTAATGGGTTTGGAAACAAAAGTTTCAATGTAGGACACAATTTTTACACTTCCCTGTCATCTACCAGTAAAATGGACAGATGGAGAAGTGGATATACTAGGAATTCATGATATCCCCATGACAAAAAACATGATCTGGCTCAATTTAATTTCAATAGAAAAATTTAGAAAATCGACAAAGTGTTGCAACCATGGAGACGGCAACATCTGACCATCTATGGGAAAATAGCAATGATTAAATCATTGGTGATCATGCACCTCACTCATTTATTCATGGCATTACCAACCCCAAGATGTCAGCATTTTAAAATATTTTCTGTAACCACCTTTACGCACGTGCGTGACTTTTCACTCACTCCTGAGTCTCTCCCATGAGCAGGCTCGCTCATCCAGCTGCCGTCCAGCAGTGAGCGGGGCATGCTCAGTAAGGTGCGCCTGGGCAACCTGGGCTCCCTGTCGCTTCGGAAGGAAGGAGAGAGACAGTGCTTCCTGTTCACCAAACACTTCCTCATCTGCACCCGCACCTCTGGGGGCAAGCTGCACCTGCTCAAGGTCAGCCTCACCTGTGCACCCATATGAAAAAAAGAAAAAGAAAAAACATCTTAACAAGTAACTTAAACCAGTGTTTCTCAAAGTGTGGTCTGCGGACTCCCAGGGGTCCTTGAGGGGGTTCAGGGATCCCCAGCAAAAGGGGGGGATCATTTATTTTCACTATGATTCCATCCATAAGTAACACAATGGGGGGGGGGGACCTTGGGACAAAATCTCATCAAATAGGGGTCTGTAGTCTAATTTGTGTCAGTTTAGGGCAGGGATACTCAACTTGCTTTACCCGGGGGCCACTTTCGTGAAATGATAGAAGGCCAGGGGCCAGTTAATAAACAATCAATATACATTTTTCTGTAGCGGATTGTAGGTTTTTGGGGTGTCAGCCGGAGTTTAGTCTGACAATGTTGTGCACACCGGATAGTTAGTTAGGTTAAGTACATACATAAGTGCCTGGGTAGCGAGCAGACGGCGGTATTTGACAATTTAGCAGCTAAATCATAGATTATTGAAAGATATTCCATATTCCAGACTGAAATGCTGTAACAGAAGTGGAGTATTGGCCAGAATGACATGAACATTTGGACACTTATTCAGCAGGTATCTTGCATGTTGCGTTCAGGTGCACTGTAAAAAAAAAAATTGCAATTCCATCGTGGGCCGCACAGGGCCGCCAGTTGAGTATCACTGGTTTAGGGTTTGAGAACCACTTAAACAATTGGCTAAGTGACATGTTGGATGGATATTTATTTGCAATTTGTACATATAAGAAGCATAGACACACTAACCTCTTTACTAGATCTAACCTATAAGTCACGCCTCTGTTCTCTTTCCCCCACAGCAGGGAGGCGCATTGTCTCTGATAGAGTGCACTCTCATTGAAGAACTGGAGGCCAGTGATGAGGACTGTGAGTATCAATTGTCTTTGAACCAAAGTTGATCCAGCTCAGATTCTTTATCCAATCCAATTCCAGTGATTTAGCTTTGAACTAATGTTGTTCATTCAGGCATGGCCCATGTGTTTATTTTTTGCAGACAATGCAGCCGGCCAAGGCTTCAACCATCTGGAGTTTAAGGTTGTGGTGGAGCCACCTGACGGTCAGCCCTTTTCTGTCGTCTTACTGGCCCCGTCCCGCCAGGAGAAGGCTGCCTGGACCAGTGACATCAGTCAGGTAAGCCTGTCTCCATAAAGGCGTTGGATTATCATTAGAGGGACGGTAATGACAGATTTGAATAGAGTTTAATCAGTATAATCAAATTCATTATGTTACTTATTATAATCAAAGCTATTTCACGATTCCAGATTAAGGGGAATTAGTGGAATTAACGGGAAGTGACGTTTCTCATGTTTCTCTCCCTCTACTTTTCTGTTCTCTAGTGTATCGATAATATCCGCTCCAACGGCCTGATGACCAGCGTGTTTGAGGAGAACTCCAAGGTTACTGTGCCGCACATGATCAAGTAAGAAAGCAAGAGGTCCGAAGGTCCTATACGGGTGGGGGCAGATTGTAGCTGTGAAGATTACGTACAGTACCAAATCTTATTGGTCTCATCATCTGAATATATTGGATGTGCTGTGCATAGTAACATAGTAAACAGTGACTTCCTTTCTGTTTTCACATGCAGTGGATTATTACGCTCAGGCAGTCCACTGCCCTGTCCTTAACAAAGGCAAATGTTGAACAATCACCATGTTTAATGGGTAAAGGAAACTGGATATTGGAGGGTTTTTTTGTTTTTTCGATTTTTGATTTTTCAGTTGCTAAATTACTGTTGTGTTCCAACAAATGGTGACAGAAACAAACAAAGAGAAACTATAACTATAAATGCAATATCGGAACAAACGATGTCTCTGCTTCTAAACCCACAAAGTGTATACCATAGTTTATTCTTTTATGCTGCAGCACAGGCATGTGTAAATATAAATTCAATTGTTAACTTGTTTTTTGCCTGTACAACTCAGGAAGTCAAGCATAATGGCACTGTGCACTCGGATGCGTGGGAAATGAAAATCAGATCTGAAACCTGACCTCTGATGACACCTACTGTACAGCGTGGGCAGGACACTCACATAAAGATGTGTTGGTTGAACTTTTGCGCCGATGCCTCAAAACCAACACATTCTCTACATTCATAAATCTTTCAATGTAGTTTCTATAAAGTATCGATACAACTATACACAAACGGACTAGAGAAGATTTATATTTCGCTTTTATGGCAACTGTTTAATTGTTGAGCTACTGTATCTTAATTTTGCTTTTGCAGACCAGACCTCACTAAATATTCAACAGCCAACAACTGATTGAACGGAATCATATCATTTCTGTTCAACACTTTCCAGTTTTAGTGCAAAAAGTGTTTTTTTTAATGTGTTCCATCATTATGTTAATTGGATTTCAAAACATTGATAAACATTTGTCATACCAACATGATACTCCTTCAGACTATTGCCACTCATGTCGGATAAGTCCAAAGAAACCTGCCTATCGATGATCTTCTTTCTTCCCTAAGGTCTGACGCCCGGCTGCACAAAGATGACGTGGACATTTGCTTCAGCAAGACGCTCAACTCGTGCAAGGTCCCGCAGATACGCTACGCCAGCGTGGAGCGTCTGCTGGAGCGGCTGACCGACCTGCGCTTCCTCTCCATAGACTTCCTCAACACCTTCCTCCACACGTACCGGATCTTCACCACAGCAGCCGTGGTCATGGACAAGCTGGCTGACATCTACAAGAAGCCATTCACCTCTATACCTGTCAGGTACACATGCAACTATTTCTAATACAACTATCACTTTAGTGGGGCGTCCGGGTAGTGCGGCGGTAGATTTCCCTGCCTACCGACACGAGGGTCGCAGGTTTGAGCCCCTGTTACCTCTGGCTTGGTCGGGCGTCCGTACAGGCACGATTGGCTGCGGGTGGGAAGCCCGATTAAGGGTATGTGTATGTGGCATTAGAGCCTCCTCTGGTCAGGAGGGGAACTGGGGGGGAATATCGTGATCCTCCCATGTGCTACGTCCTGCCGGTAAAACCCCTCACTGTCAGGTGAAAAGAAGTGGCTGGAGACTACACATGTATCGGAGGAAGCATGTTATCAATACTGTAACAGTTTCTGTCTGTTTACTATTATACATTTTCATCCATCTTCACTCTCCCTCCCTCAGACTCATGCATGGCTGTCTCTGTCTCTGTCTCTGTCTCTGTCTCTGTCTCTGTCTCTGTCTCTGTCTCTCCGTGTTCTCTCTCGCTCCCTCGTGCTTCACCTCCTCTCTTCATCCGCCGGCCTCTCTCCTCTTCCTCTCCACTCCTCCGCTGCCTCTTCCTGTCGCTGTCCCTCTCAGGGTCCAGTACCACTCCTCTGACCGTCTGTCCATCACATCCCTCTGTCCCGACTACAGTCTGAAGATCACGCAGCTCGCATTGGACCAGTCCAAGTAAATACATCAGTATCTCTACCTGCCATTGGTTGTTCATCACTGTCTCTACCTGCCATTGGTTACTCATCTCATGCACACTGTAATCTGCCTTCACCACGTGCCTACATACATTACCTTGCAGGTTGGACTTTTAGTTGTATCACCATTTCTCGCAGGCAGAGCTGCCCTGGAGGCAGAAAGCATATTTGTTCGAGTAAAACACTTGATTTGCCTGAGTTTGTCGCTACTCACAAAAATGACGAGTGACAACTCGAGTGACTTCTTGGGCCATGGGGAGAATCTTTTATATGTTGTTTCCTAAAGCAGAGGTTTTCAAAGTGGGAGGCGGGTCCCCCCCCCCCCCCCCCCCCAGTGGGGCCCCAAACAGTTTCAGGGGAGGCTCCGGGAATGGAAGTGAAAAAATATGACATTAGTTATTACATTGGTTACAAAAGGAGATCACATAGACTAGCCCAAATGTGTGTGATTTGGTTAAAGAGATGGTTCAGAGATACAGTAGTTTTTTTTCTCCCTTTCCCAGAGTCAGAAACAAATAAATGATTAGTCGCATCCCTCTTGTGTTCCTCTTTCCCTCCAACTCTCCTTGCTCTCAGGTCTCTGGAGCTCTTCTTTGCGACCAACCAGGGTGCCTGGGGAGCGGACGCCCTGACCAGCAAATCTCCCCGCCTGTGCCGGAAGTTCTCCTCTCCTCCTCCTCTCTCCATTCCCTCTCGCACCTCCTCCCCCGTCCACTCCCGGAAGCTCTCCCTCAGTTCCCCCAACTGCACGAAAGCAGGAGCCTTAGACCTCTCCCCAAACTCCCCCACCTCCAGAGAGTGCCCCTCCATCTCCTCTCCTCCCCCCGGCTCGCCGAGGGCCTCCTCCAGCTTCTCCTATTCGCCGCCCACCGCCCCTCGCTCTCCCAGCCTTCCCCAGGCCTCCGGGGTGTCCTCCCCGCCCCCCACATCCACCAAGGCCCCTCTGGACCTCAGCCGCGGGCCCAGCTCCCCAGAGCTCAGCCCCGCCGCGGGGGACGACGTCAGCGGAGAGCTGCCTCGCCTCGACGCCTTCTGCGGAAAGCTGAGGCGCAGCATCCGCAGGGGTAGAGCTGGAGCACAGAAACATATGATTCACACTCTGCCGGTCACACACACACGCACACACGCGCACACGCACACCCATCAGAGCAAGTGTAGACACATGTCCTTGGTGTGGCGGTGCAAATACTGTTATATGCCTACATGGAATTGAGGTTTAAGTGTTTATTCATTTTCAGCAGTGAGATGGTCGTCTCACATATGTCATAGAAAATCCTCCAACATCATTTTGAGTATTAGTGCCGTTTACCGCAAGAGCTTTATTGTCTTGCATTATCATTTATTAGCATTTACAACAAACATTTTGACTCCCATGTGACACAGAGCTGATAGTGGCCGACCAAGCCAATGGAGCAGGCAAAGAGACAGATGTAAATGGGTCATCATTATCATTACCCCGCCGGAATAATAATCTTGCTCTTAGATCAGACGCTGTGTTTGACCCCGTGGGGCCACCGTCACCATCTGCCCAGGGCAGACAGCTTGCACACTGTAAAACAGCAGTACTAGAGTACTAGGGCAAAAAAAAAGGAGGAGATAAATAGAGCTCTTCCATGGCAGGCTGAGTGCCACACAAGACAACACGTTGTGTATATTTGATATTTTTTCTTAATTCAAGTTATATTTTATATTTGTTCTATTTGTGTTTTTGTATTTCTAGTTATTTATCATTATTAAATCCCCAGTTAAGTTTACTGTTTCATTGCATTGATGTCATTTTGGACAATAAAGTTTATTGATAAGCTGGAAATTACATCTTATTAACCCATTGATACCTGATGCAGCATTTGCATGTATGTCCCTCATTTGTGTGTGTATCCCTTTATCACACACTCACACACACACACACACACACACACACACACACACACACACTAGATGGGTGCATACTCATCCCCAGGTTTAAAAAACACACACACTAGCTGGATGCATACTCATCCCCAGGTAAAAATAAATAAATAAAAGGGATACACACACAAATGCTGCATCAGGTATCAATGGGTTAAATGGATGAAAATGGAGAGCCCTCTCAGAATCCTCAGAAATACTGTTTCCTATCCGCATCGACAAATTTACCTGAGTCAGGTAATCGACAAATGGAGCTAAGCAGAAAAAGCTTGGACAAAAACACACACTAGCTGGGTGCATACTCATCCCCAGGAACACACTAGCTGGGTGCATACTCATCCCCAGGAACACACTAGCTGGGTGCATACTCATCCCCAGGAACACACTAGCTGGGTGCATACTCATCCCCAGGAACACACTAGCTGGGTGCATACTCATCCCCAGGAACACACTAGCTGGGTGCATACTCATCCCCAGGAACACACTAGCTGGGTGCATACTCATCCCCAGGAACACACTAGCTGGGTGCATACTCATCCCCAGGAACACACTAGCTGGGTGCATACTCATCCCCAGGAACACACTAGCTGGGTGCATACTCATCCCCAGGAACACACTAGCAGGGTGCATACTCATCCCCAGGAACACACTAGCTGGGTGCATACACATCCCCAGGAACACACTAGCAGGGTGCATACTCATCCCCAGGAACAGACTAGCTGGGTGCATACTCATCCCCAGGAACACACTAGCTGGGTGCATACTCATCCCCAGGAACACACTAGCTGGGTGCATACTCATCCCCAGGTAAAAACACACACACACACACACACACACACTAGATGGGTGCATACTCATCCCCAGGTAAAACACACACACACACACACACACACACACACACACACACACACACACACACACACACTAGATGAGTGCATACTCATCCCCAGGTTTAAAAAACACACACATACACACTAGCTGGATGCATACTCATCCCCAGGTAAAAATAAATGAATAAAAATAGCTGGGTGCATACTCATCCCCAGGTAAACACACACACACACAAGCTCTTAAGCCTCTCTCTAGTCGGCACACACTAACTAGTGTCTCTCACCCGCTTATCATTATGTCATGTCAACTCCATGTTTGATTGTTTTTTCCCTAACAGCTGTCCTGGAGTCAGTATCTCTGGACAATACAACACGTTTGATTGTGTGTGTTTTCTAACAGCTGTCCTGGAGTATCTCTGGGCAATAAAACACATTTGATTGTGGTTTTTTTCCTAACAGCTGTCCTGGAGTCAGTATCTCTGGACAAGTTCCTTCCTGAATCGCCAGCCACCAGCGAACCAGGGGACATGTCTCCCTGTCGCTCACCCTCAACACCAAGACACCTACGCTACAGACAGGCAGGAGGTACACATACACACACACACACACACACACACACACACACACACACACACACACACACACACACAGAGCTGTGGTGTGTTTCTGCCATAGACTGTATATAAATATGCATGTGGCCACTATGACGTGTGGCCATAGACTGGATAAACAGGTGAGTTATATGTGTGGGAGAACTCTTCACATGTCGCTGTTGCACATTGTTGGTAATGAGCCAAAGAAGGTCGAACATACATTTTGAGTTATTTGGTTACTTTCATCTCCATAGTACATCATGGTGAATAATTATTTCCATAAAACAAAAGGTATAAAGTATTTATTTTTTATGGTTTTGGTGGAATGCCACTGTAGAAAATAGACTGTTGTGGCATGTTTAAAGCCATTTTTCCCATGTTTTACTTTTAGACACATAACAGATTAAAATACTCTTTTTATACAGTTTTTTTTATATATATATATTAAAATACATAACCTTTGATCTGAGAGAGCTATCTCAGTCATTAAAAAAGTTGTGTAGGCCTATAGGGGAGAGTTTCTAATTTACAGAAATATCAAAAAATGAAAATGTAAATTTTTCACCATGTGAAGTTTTCCTCCAGGGGAGCACGGGGAGAACATGCAAACTCCACGTTGTGCAGTTGAAACGCGGCCACGCCCCCCAGAAGAAGAGTCTCTGAAAAGGGAAAGTACCGTTTCTGGCTACACAAATAAGCATCGTACTCGTAAACTGAAAGTTAACAAACACCGTTGCCAGTCCGTTATGAGGGAAGACACCCGTGGCTACGCGTGAGTACCTTTGTCTTTGTGATTCGTGCATGTTTGAAGCCCGTCGAGCTTGTTTTGGGGCTGACTTCCATGGAGAAGCGCAAGCCGTGCGCAAATCTAAAGGAGAATCCATTTAGAGTTGCGTGTCGCGGCTAGGGGGTGAGTAGCTATATAACTGAATTTTCATTTTTGGGTGAACTCATTTCATTGGCTGAAGCGAAGGTTGGACGCAAAAAAAAAGTCTGGCTAGCTAGCTTAGTTTTGACACGTTATCGCGACGCTATGAATTTCCGATGAGAGTGGAACCCGCCGTTTCTATTGGCCACTCGTTTGATGTCATTTCTGACGTCATAATCGCTATCACGTCGGCGGGCCGTAGGCCTATATAAGAGCCCCTCCTTGCGGCCCAGCTATTTATTGTAGCTGACTCTTTGAGCGCTTGAAAGTGACGATGGAAGAATCACACGCCAAGGGAATTAAAGACACCCCTGCCTCCACAGATGTGTCCACCACACCCCAATCTACCATGGCACAATCCGCCTGGCTCCTCCAGAGTCTGAAGACATTCAGGGACTACACGGTGCAGGAGGAGAGCACAGGCACAGCACCCACATCCAGCTCCCTGTCTGAGACCCCAGTGACGCCCCCGTCTGTGGGACTGCCTCCAGGCCCAACAATTAAGGAAACCCGCCGTGCAAAAGAGACTCAAGAGAGAGAGGTAGCCAGAATCATGGCCAGAATGAGGCGCACAGACAAGCAGTCCCCCGCAAGAAAAAGGCTCGTCTTCAACGATGTTTTTCCAGAGAACCAGAAGAACAAGGCCGTGACTGAAGCACTGACATGGGATCAGCTGAAGAATGCCCTCAATAATATTGTCTCATCTGTGGGATGAGAGTGAAGGACCTTCACCCCTAACACACACACACACTACTAACATCTTCACTTTAGCATTGTCTGCATCAATAAAATCTTTAAATTGACTTACTGTCGTTTGCATTTGGATTTTTTGTATCTGTATAGTGTATACTGGGGGCAGAGTGACAGTGATCACAATGTCCAGTGAACTGATGTCAACTGAGGCAGGGGTTATGTTTTTATGTCGAGCACATGTCTGTTAGCTATATGATATAACAGACATCGGAAAAACAAGCAAATATACAGATATAACTTACAGTATATCTGTATATTTGCTTGTTTTTCAATAAAGATTAAAAAAAGAAACTGAAGCAGGGGCACTCAGTGATTTATGATATCATTGATGGATGATGTCATAATGTCAACAACAGCTATGCTGAAGTGAGATCAGGCAGATTATTATTCTTCCAACTGCTCAGTGCTTGAGCTTGCCTTGAGTAATGTCCAACTTGTTGGTAATGTGAATGCAATGCTAGAGTGTCTCTAGATCAGTGGGCCTCAAACTTCTTTTTGGCTTCAGTACCCCCTTTCCCTGATTTCTGAATCCCAATCACTTTATCCCTTGCACACCTGACGGTTGGTACTGTACTTGACATAGGCCTAGTCACTGATGTAAAATAAGGAAAGTAAACGTCCTTGAGTCAGAGGTACGGCTTACTTGAATATTATTTCATGTGATTTAAGGTCTCATGAGAGGAAGAGGTGTAACAAGTATCAAGGGTGCATGAGTTCTTCAAAGAGGAAGAGAGATTGATACAGCATTTTATGTGGTGCTATGACACACACAGAGAGCTGACATACTAGATATGTGCTGATACAGAGTAGAGCCTGACCGATATATCGGTCCACCGATATTATCGGCTGATAACCGATATATCGGTATCGGCCGATATGCAGATATTTTTTTATTTTGTATTTTTTAAGTCATAGACAACACGTTGTGTATATTTTATATTTTTTCTTAATTCAAGTTATATTTTATATTTGTTCTATTTGTGTTTTTGTATTTCTAGTTATTTATAATTATTAAATCCCCAGTTAAGTTTACTGTTTCATTGCATTGATGTCATTTTGGACAATAAAGTTTATTGATATGCTGTAAAATATCCTGCCTACATTACATATCTCAAGTCATGTCAAGTCATATCTTTGTCAAGTGTTTGATATTTGAGGGATCATTGCAAAAACATTGTGTAATATAATGTGTATATTTAATATAAGAATATCGGCCGATATATCGATTTCGGAATTGTTTTACTCCCTAATATCGGCATCAGCCTCAAAAATCCAGTATCGGTCGGGGTCTAATACAGAGCATTGTACTGTACATTAAGCTGTGCTACAGAGATGACATGTGTGATTCAGTAGCGTAGCCAGACTTGGCTCATTGGGTGTGCCACAGAAAGCCAGGGTATGCCAGGGGGCGGACCATTTTTTGCCAGGGGGCGGACCAAATTTTTTTGGGTCTTTTCAAACCAGATTTAGAGGAATATTTGTGTGTTGTTTGCTCCTTTTCACACTCATTATTAGCAGGTAGAAGCAGTCAATTAAATTGTATTTTTTGGCAACATGTAAAACCACTTTGTTTAGTATCTCAAAAAAGTCTCACCTACTTTTTCCAATGAGTGTTCTAGTCGGGAAAGAACGCAAATTTGGTTGGCATGAAGGTTCGTCTACTGCAGAGAGATCTGTAGCGTTCTCAGTGTCCTCTGGCTCTGCACAAACCTCCAGTGTGTTGTTGGCTGCGTTCCCCGCTGTTAACGTCATTGTTTCGGCTGCATCATCTTCTTCATAATCGTCTCTCTTCTCCACTGTACACCACCAATACAGGTGCGGGAAGGGTGCACTACAATCCGCACTTGTTGAGGGGGAGGGTGACAACGAGTCATCTTCTTCCTCGTCGTCAAAGCGACGTTTCTTGCCTTTGCCGAAAAAGCTTAAAAGCGAGCTTTGTTTCATGTCTTCTTGATTTGGGCTGCTGCTGCTGCTACAGCTGTGGGTGCATTTGTTTACTTTACGTGGACGACAGCTTAACTATTCCCATGATGCTCTGGGGCACATAGGTCAGCGGAGCGTGATTTCTATTCGCACATAGGATAAGTTGGACACAGTGCATGACAGCGTTGATGTGTTTTGCAGACAAAACAAAAAACCTTTTTTACCCCATTTTTTTTGGGGTGTGCCAGCGGCCTGTCTGGGTGGCATTGGCACACCCTAGCACACCCGTGGCTACGCGCCTGGTGTGATTACATGTGTGATGATACTTTGCTGACATGGCAGGACATCAACACACTTTCTGATAGATTAGGATTCCTGTGGTTGAGATCAAATGGTGTACAGAGTTGGAAAAAGTGTGTGAATGTTAAGGAGAGATGTGCTTATAAAAGTATATTGTGTTTATGTATTTAAGTAAATGATTGAGGGTCTGATGGTGAAATTTTTACTTGTTAGCCTACTGTTGATTTCACATTATTCTGAATAAGAGATTATGTAATTGCCCACAGATGTCTATGTACTAGAGAGCTGCGCGGGCCTGAAATCTCGGCCCGAGCCCTCCCCGGCCCGTGACATGCAGACCCGTGCCCGATCCGGCCCGGAGGAGTTATGAAATTAATTGGCCCGAGCCCGTTGCGAGGCCCGAAGCCAATATTACGATATAATGACACATCTCTCCCCCTCTCTGTTCCTCAGCTGCTGCGGTGCTCCTGCAGCCTCTCTCTCTCTCTCTCTCTCTCTCTCTCTCTCTCTCTCTCTCTCTCTCTCTCTCTCTCTCTCTCTCTCTGTCCGCTCCGCTGCTGTAGCCTACACGGACGCACACAAGGCTTGTTTCTCTCTCTTTCTCTTTCTCTCTCTCTCTCTCTCTCTGTTCGGGAGCTGTCTGCGCTGTACAGCGACGGACACGCGGCACACGGCTTGTTTCGTTGTTTTTTACATACTGACAGCACGCTGTCTGTTGCTGACTGAGCAGAAAGCTACATGTCATGACATGAGTCCTGGCAGACTAACGTCACGTGAGGGTCTGTGTGTGACTGTGGCTGGGGGAGTGTCTGTGCACTCCTCCTCTTTGTCTGACTGCTCTGCTGTGTCAAATCAAGCGAGTAACACAACGTTATTTTATTTAATTATTGAAACGGCCCGACCCCGGCCTGGCCCGGACCTATTAATTAAAAATAAATAAAAAACAAGCCCGGCCTCGGCCCGTATTGGCAGGCCCGAGGGCCCCGCGAGGGTACCCTCGGGTTTGCAGCTCTCTACTATGTACCTGCTGTTGAATGCCCAATCCTACTGTATATTGTAGAGCCGCAGCACTGTCCTTTGGTGAGTCAGCCCGTTGAGATATATGGGTTAACGGGATGATTACACCGGAAGAAGCACCCATATTTCACATAAGGCATCATGGCATCTAGAAATAAGGTGGATAGGGACCAGATTTTTTTTTTTTTTTACCAGGCTGTAAACATATTTATTTCTGCTGTAAAGTTGGGCATTTTAACATTGGGGGTCTATGGGGAATGACTCGCTTTTGCAGGCAGCCTCAGGTGGCCATTCGAGGAACTGCAGTTTTTTTGTACTTCCACGTTGGTTTCATTCTTCATTTTGGGGCTTAGTTCCTCCATGTGTCCTCATACGCCCCCTGTCTCTCTCTGTGCCCCCTGCAGTCACATCGGGGGAAAATTCCCGCTGCACCATGTCACCAGCTTCAGCTTTCGCCATCGCCACTGCCGCCGCTGGGCACAGCAGCTCGCAGGGTGAGAGCTCCCTCCGGAGGCCAAATCTATCACTACTCTAACGCCAAGAATGACGTCAAAAAGCCTTGACAGTAAATAGTCAACGCTGTCGTGTGGCGCTCTGCGCTCATCTTCTGTGTTTTTCCCCAGCTTTCAATAACGCTGAGCGGACCTGTGACAAAGAATTCATCATACGCAGAGCTGCTACCAACAGAGTGCTCAACGTGCTGCGTCACTGGGTTTCCAAGCACTCGCAGGTGAGTCGACCACTTTTATATCCCCACTCCTCTTAACCCATTGATACCTGATGCAGCATTTGCGTGTATATCCCTCATTTGTGTGCGTATCCCTTTAAGACCGCGAACCGCGTTAACGCGGTTCTTAAAGGGATACACACACAAAATGCTGCATCAGGTATCAATGGGTTAAAGAGACAGCTCACCCAAAAACTCAGAATTCTCTCATCATCTACTCACCCTCATTGCCAGTTGAAACACAGGTGAAGCTTGTCCATGTTACGCACAGGGAGGTTGCCAACAAAACTCGAGAGAAAACCAGTCACCATTGACTTCAGTTTAATTAGGGCCATTTAGTTGGCCCTAATTGCCTACTTAAAAATCCAGCCCTGTCACCACCTGCTTGGGACCCCTGCTGGTACCCGTGCCAAATATGAATGCTGTCATGCCGACGGTGTGGAGGAAAATGAAACAGAGACACATAGATATATACAGAGAAACATACATAGGTTTTCTCATTCATGTATAAGATCTGTAAGATTATGTGTAAGATTTCTGGCCTTGGGAAACTGAAGCTCTGAGCCTTGTTTGGTTTATTGAAGGATATCATTTTGTCCTCTAGTGGGCGTTGCCAGGTGGCGCTCCTCTTGAGGTGAGAGGAGGGCATTTGAATGGCTAGGATAGAGAACCCCCCCCCCCTTCCTCCCCCCCGTGGGGAATTCTTTGGGAGTCGAGACTCGTTGGTGGTGGACTGGGGAGGTGGGTGGGGCCAAACGACAGCTTCAGAGGAGATGATGAACAGCCGTGATGCCAGCTGCTGCTATGATTCGCCAGAGAGGGAGGTGACCCTCGCTATTCACCTTATGTTCAGACCTTACAGTGGGCCAAATTCTTCCGGGTCCGTCTAACACTTCCGGCGGTCACGGCGCCAAATATGAAAGAACGTCATGAAGAAGAGAGTTGTTTTTGTAGCGGACAGCGCAGGGTGTAAAACAAAAACGTAGCCTACTACTTTGAGCTCGGTACACAGCCAGCAAGCGGAGTATCCACTGTTAGCCAGGTCAGATAACGTTATCGTCGACAATGACGAGCACTTTCTTGTAAAACATACCTGGACTCCAACAAAGAAAGCTTCAGAAGGTTTTCTCTCCTCCGAGCGCAGCTCGAGCCACTTACGTCTATAAGACCCGCACACGTTAATGTAATTCCCTGGAATGCGAGAAATAACGAGCCAGTTACATGGCATTGCATTCTTAGACATTGCCGTTTGCTTTTATTTGGTATGTTACATACAATTGGCTAAAGTATTAGTTAATTCAGAGTTAGATTATATTGGAGCAGCCAGCCATTTTTTTTTCTTTTTTTTTTGCCGGAAGTCGTAGGACGGCCACAGAACCGGGTCAAATGGGCGTGGCTACATAAGGTGAATATGTACTAGGATGAACTATCGTCATAACTGATGTCATATTTAAACTTGACTGACGTCACAGGCTGATCAGGTTATGCGATTATGGCGGCCTTCTGATTGAAATTTGGTATGAAACCTCACTTCTTGGCAACTACTTTGGCGTATGACTCCCTTGCCAGGTGGCGCTCCTCTTGAGGTGAGAGGAGGGCATCTGAATAGGCTAGGATAGAGAATCCCACATGTACTACAGTCTGTGTGCCACCACACAGTAGTGGTTATACAGTAGGCATGATATTGAAGACTCGGAGTGTGTGTGTGTGTGTGTGTGTGTGTGTGTGTGTGTGTGTGTGTGTGTGTGTGTGTGTGTGTGTGTGTGTGTGCGTGTGTGCGTGTGCGTGTGCGTGTGCATGTGCGTGCATGTGTATGTGTGCGTGCATGTGTATGTGTATGTGTGTGTGTGTGTGTGTATTCACCAGGACTTTGACATGAACAGTGAGCTGAAGATGGGGGTGATGTGTCTCTTAGAAGAGGTGCTACGAGATCCGGACCTGCTGCCACAAGAGAGGAAGGCCGCGGCAAACTTATTAAGGTACACACATGCACGCAAACAGCACATTAAGTCGGCAATTAGAAGTATGTATACTTGTTGTATATTCAGTATATATATATATATATATGAATTTTGTACAAATATATGTGTGTACATTCCAAAATTTAAAAATATCAATTTGCGCACAGTGTGAAGTCGTGGACCCATTATAAAAATAAAATCTCATTAGTGTGAAAACTGAAGTAGCAGGTAGCCTTCGTGATTTTACCGCGATATACATGGTGTGCAAGTGTGTGTAATATTCACACACATACACACGGAAATGAAACACCAATGGAGACACATTTGGTCACCGTGTCTGTCTGGCTTTGCAGTGCACTTTCTCAAGAAGAACAAGATGATGCCCAGCTGAAGATAGAGGACATCTTACAGATGGTCAGTATGGCTATCATGCATGTTCAACACAAGGGGTGTCATGGCTCACTTGTGTTTGTGCTGAGAGCTTTTAAGCAAATCCTGAAATCATGCATCTCCTGTTTATGGCACAGAAAAGCGGTCCTCTACTACACTTCATTGTGGTAAGATTGTTGTTCTGTTGGTGAAGAAGTGTTTCCCCTTATTGAAAGGTGTAATGTGGTGACCAGTGTTGGGCAAGTTACTTTCAAAATGTAATATACTACATATTACTAGTTACTTTCATTTGAAAGTAATGTTACTTTACAACATATTAGTGTCTGAGTAGAGTAACTTGTTACTTATTACACTACTACTTACACTACTTTTGCATTACTTTCACCAAAATAACTGCAGTAGCAGAATGACATCACTGCCCTGGAAATCATCCCGAAAAACAATTTAAACCTGTCTTGAAGTCAGTGTAAACCATCCAAAATTTAAATGTTATCCTTTTCCTTTGTAATTGTCATTTATAGTGGTAATTTGCATAAAAACACACCATTTGATTAGGAAATGATTGTATCTTTATTTAAATATATGCTTTAATTTAAAAAGAAAAATGTAACTCAATTTGTAACTTGTGCTACTTGACAAAGTAACTGGTATAATATTACTGAAATCCTTTGGGTTATAGTAGTTATATTACTGAGTTACTGCTAAAAGTAACATATTACATGTAATATGTTACTTTTGTAATGAGTTACCCCCAACACTGGTGGTGAGTGACAACCCTTATCAAACTTCCATAGCCATAGCCGGATTCCCAACATGTGAACTCAAGTGACTGTGTACTGCAGAAGTCTATGAAATTCATGATGACATGATGACACATGATCATATAAACATACACTGCATGCATTAGTGTTTCTTCTTGTGTGTGCAGGCGGAGACTCCTAAGGTGGAGTGTTTCGAGTCTCTCTCAGCCATGGAGCTAGCAGAGCAGATCACCTTGCTGGACCACATAGTGTTCAGGAGTATTCCTTACGAGTAAGTAGATGAGTAAGCTGCAGATTGTTGAAACTAGGGGTCCCCAACCTTTTTTTAGGGTGAGAAAAAAATAAAACTAGTCGCAAGCTGTACTACATACTAATCAGTGGCGGCTGGTGGTCGCCGCCGAAAAGAATTTGGGCGTTTTTTTTTTCTCTTTTGCAGTTTGAAGACAGATTTTAACAACATACAAACAAAATAAAAGCTCAGACACAGCTGGAAAACAAAGCAAAGCATACTATTGATTGACAATTATAATATGGTGCTACCACCCATATAAGGGTGCTTACATGCTTATAAAAGCATATGGGTTCCCATACAAGGGGCCAAGACAAACCAGCTGAGCAAGTCACCCACCGCCCTAACCTCTACCTGACAGGCTACCTGTATGTGTCCACAGTGTTTATATCGATCTACACTACAGGTAGCCTACTCTATGTGTCCACAGTGTTTATATCTATCTACACTACAGGTAGGCTACTGTATGTGTCCACAGTGTTTATATCTATCTACAGTACAGGTAGCCTACTGTATGTGTCCACAGTGTTTATATCTATCTACACTCCAGGTAGCCTACTGTATGTGTCCACAGTGTTTATATCTATCTACACTCCAGGTAGCCTACTGTATGTGTCCACAGTGTTTATATCTATCTACACTACAGGTAGCCTACTCTATGTGTCCACAGTGTTTATTATGCCTCCGCCGGCGATAGCCAGGCCGGAGGCATTATGGATCCGGGTTGTCCGTCCGTACGGCCGTACGAGGTTCGTTAACGCGATATCTGAGGAACGCCTGGATGGAATTTCATCAAATTTGCCTCAAACATCGACTTAGACTCAAGGATGATCTGATTAGGTTTTGGTGGTCAAAGGTCAAAGGTCAAGGTCACTGTGACCTCTCGAACGCCATTTTCAAGCTTGTTAACGCGATATCTCAGGAATGCCTTGACGGAATTTAATCAAACTTGTCTCAAACATCGACTTGGACTCAAGGATGAACTGATTCGATTTTGGTGGTCAAAGGTCAAAGGTCAAGGTCACTGTGACCTCTCGAACGCCATTTTCAAGCTTGTTAACGCGATATCTCAGGAATGCCTTGACGGAATTGAATCAAACTTGTCTCAAACATCGACTTGGACTCAAGGATGAACTGATTAGGTGGCCAAAGGTCAAAGGTCAAGGTCACTGACCTCTCGATCGCCATTTTCAAGCTTGTTAGTGCAACATCTCAGAAATGCCTTGACGGAGTTTCATCAAATTTGTCTCAAACATCGACTTGGACTCAAGGATGAACTGATTCGATTTTCATGGTCAAAGGTCAAGGTCACTGTGACCTCACGAATGCCATTCCCAAGTTCGTTAAAGCGATATCTCAAGAACGGCTTGATGGAATTTCTGCCAATTTGGCTCAAACGTCGACTTGGACTCAAGGATGAACTGATTACATTTTGGTGGTCAAAGTTCAAGGTCACTGTGACCTCACACACCCAATTTCCAAGCTCTGTAACGCAACATCTCAGTAGCGCCTTGACAGAATTTCTACCAATTTGCCTCAAATGGCGATTTGGACTCAAGAATTAACTAATGGCGGAGGCATAAGTCCGCGTTGCGGTCGTTCTAGTTACATTTTACAAAGATACCACTCATGCAAGGATTCTCTTCACAAAATGAAATGTCACAGACACGTCACAAGTTGTGAGCTTCGAGTCGACACCACATGAGAGGGCCGCCGTTCAAGTGGATTTATGTCGTATTCACGGTAAACACGAGCCCAATTGAACGCAGCATTAGTGCGTTGCATCACGAGTGATGCCATAGCACTGATGATGTCATAGACAAAGCACTGATGCCATCACAATTGCTTGAGTGACATCACTGATGACATCATTAGTGATGTCATAAAGGTCAGTCTATATAAGTCGTGGGAGTATACTGTCCAGCACATATACTGTCCAGAGCACCAAAAGGAAGAAGCCATAAAACACCACCAAGTTGTCCGGATAGCACCGAGAGAGCTCCACAGACAGCACCCTGCAGAGAGAGAGAGAGGGAGAGAGAGCTCCACAGACAGCACCCTGCGTGACCCCGACATGCTGCGCCTCAGAGCCAGCATGACTCCTCGCTGCAAGCTGAAGGCGAGGATGCTGGCATTGTTGGTGGTGCTGCTGTTGTGCGCTGGGTTGTACGTCTGCATGTACCAGCTGCATGTAGCAGGCACACAGCTACCCTGCTGCCCCGCCCCCTCCGAGCACAAAGTCCACGTGCTGCTTCTGTCCTCGTGGCGCTCGGGCTCCTCCTTCCTGGGCCAGGCGTTCAGCCAGCACCCATCCGTCTTCTACCTGATGGAGCCTGGCTGGCACGTGTGGACCGCGCTGCGCGGGTTGGGTGCCGGGGTGCTCAGGTTGGCGGTGAGGGACCTGTTTCGGAGCGTGTTTCAGTGTGACCTGTCGTTCATGGAGGCCTACTTGCCGGAGCACCATGACATGTCCTCCCTGTTCATGTGGAGTGGCAGTCGAGCGCTGTGCTCGCCGCCCGCCTGCCCTCTCACGCCCCGCGGCCACTTCAGCAACAACAGCGAGTGCCTCCGGCAGTGCAAGGGCCGCAGCCTGCACGGTGCCGAGGAGGCCTGTCGCTCCTACAGCCACGTGGTGCTGAAAGAGGTGCGCTTCTTGGAGCTGGAGTCCCTCTACCCACTCCTCCAGGTCCCCAGCCTGGACCTCCGCATTATCCACCTGGTGCGAGACCCGCGGGCCGTGTTGCAGTCCAGAGAGCACTCAGCCAAACCCTTAATATCCGACAACGCCGTCCTCCTGGGGCAAAAAAGCGTGCAGGCGAGTGACGTGCAGTACCGCGTCATGCAGGAGATCTGCCACAGCCACGTGCGCATCCAACAGAGTGCCGTCCTCAAGCCCCCGGACTTCCTGAAAGGCCGCTACAAGATGGTGCGCTTCGAGGACATGGTGCGCAACCCGCTGTTCGAGATCAACGCCATGTACGAGTTTGTCGGTCTGGAGATGACCACGCCGCTGCAGGAATGGATCTACGATGTTACACATGGGAAAGGCAAAGGCACCGAGGCCTTTAAAGTCACCTCGCGAAATGCCACCGAAGTGATGCAGGCGTGGCGTATCTCGCTGGCCCACAACAAGGTCAAGCGTATCCAGGACGTGTGTAAGGGTGCCATGTCATTGCTAGGTTACAGGATGGTCAACAGCGACAAACAGCAGAAGAGACTTGACTTGGACCTCCTGGTGCCAAGGGAACATTCGTTCAGCTGGCTCCCACCCAAAACAGAACATCCCAATATTGTTTAGAACATAACTGACTGACTGATGATGATGATGATGATTATGATTATGATGATGTAATGTAATGACAGAGACATTATTACTAATTACTAATTATTAAAGTCTGTATTCAATAAAAGCTGTACTGGGTATATGAGTATTAAATCATAGTACTATTGGACAGGTCTTGCTCAACTGAAGAAAAAATTGGCGTGATGTCCTGAGCTGCAACTGTATCATCAGGCAATGTGTATGTAGGCTTTTTTTTTAACCTGATGAAGGTCGATAGACCGAAACGTTGTGTTTATTAAAAGTTTTTTTTGCAAGTAATTGACAGTGTGCGGGACTCCTCTTTATCTCTCATATGTAGGCTAACAGAAAAACATTGCTAACCACATGATATGAACCTGGATGGTGCCAGTGTCCCCAAGGCTCTGGTCCCACAGAGGAGGGGGGAACGTCTGGGATCGAGACAGGATGCTCGCTAATGTCATGGATTTACATGGGAGGTTAGGCAGCATAGTTACAGCTAGGAAGCTGTTTGCCTATAGCTCCATGTATGGCATTTGAACCACTAAAACTACAGTTGAACACACTGCAAAATCTTTATCTAAACATACACTTACACACACATACACACACCTCTATCACACACAATTCAAACTATTATCTCTCGCTGCCACGTGGGGCCGACAAAGTGTGAAGTTGCCTAATGCAGGTATGAAAAGCATCACTGAGGATGCCACAATGTCTATGACATCACTGATGATGTCACAAGGCCTATGACATCATCAGTGCCTATGACATCATCAGTGATGTCATAAAATAATTTTGGTCAATAGTGATGTCACTGATTACATCGCTGATGATGCCATAGACATTGTGACATCATTAGTCATCACTGACATCATTATTGAGCAAAATCATCTTATGACATTACTGATGATGTCATAGGCACTGATGATGTCATAGGCATTGTGACATCATCAGTGGCACAAAAATGTAAACAGACCACTTGCTCACTTTTATATAAATAAAGGATACACAATATACACAAATAAATGAATTGAGATTTATTTGAACAGTCATTTTCTACATTATGTCATGTTAAATAAACTTAAAAAAGCCCCAATCAGTAACTTTTTCACCTTAATATAACAGCTTTTTAATCATTGAAGATGGTACAGTGACTTGTAACAGGGAGAATGTCACCTCTATTGGCCCGCGCTCTGTTTGTTTTGGCCCGCCACGGATTTGGGGTTGTTTTTTTGTTTGTTTTTTTGGGGGGGGGGGCATTAATACTGTGCAGCTGGTATTCTCTCTCCCCGACTCTATCACACGGGTGTGAGGCATTGCTGTCTGAGGATTGATCGCCCCTGATTGATTACAAAGGTGGAAAATACAACTGTTTTTAACTGGGTGTTTACTGATTAAATGTTTAAGCTCCCCACAAATTCAGATGTTTTTTTTATATATATAACCAATTGCAAATTATTACAATTACCAAACAGATAAAAAGTAGATTATTATTGAAATGTTATTTTAGATTTAGAATGTTAATTTTCTATAAAACACAATACATTTTAATGTAATTCCACAATGTATATTTTTGGCCCTCGGCCCTCCACCCAGATTGAGTTTTTTTGGGAAAGAATTTGGGCACCCCTGGACTAAGCAGTTTTGTGCCTGCGCCCCGGAGGCAAGATGCGCGCATGCGCTGTGCAGCGGAAGCGGTGTGTTCATGAAAACAAGGAAGTAACTTGCTACGAAAATGACGTTTCACGTAACTATGGATTATTATTTCATCACGTGGTGAGTACCCGATGTCACAACATGTACATAGAGCTTTCTGGCGCTGTGTTTTGTTGGCTTTGAACGGCGATATCGTTACTGATACTATTGCACCCAGAGGGCGCAGTTTCCCCAATAGCAAAACTTGGAAAAGTTTCTGAATGGGGCTTTAAGCATGTTATAATGTTAAATAGCTCTCTATCTGATAGAGTTATAGTAATGTAGATATAGGCCCCTATCGTTGCATCGGCGCAGTTTCTAGGCCGAGCGGCAGGCGCAGATCAAAGCAGTGGGCGTGGACAGGCGCACTTGATATCGTCGTGCTGGCGCTAGATGCAGCCCAAAGCATTACAACCACGCCTTTTAGGCGTAAAATTATGCACCGTCATGCTCATTGGATAAGTGCAATAAACGAATGGCACGCTTGCCTTTTTAGCTCCAATTCCACTGGTCCCGCAAAACCAGACGAAACCCAAGCCTCTGATCCCCCCCCCCCCCCCCCCACCTCCCTTCATCCCGTCTGTCTCCATATATCGGCTATTATTCCATATTATGATGCTTCTCAAACCAATCTAACTGCAGTTTAAATAGCCTACTGCAAGCATGTAAATACGCTACACTATAGCAAGATCAAAGTGAAAATAATGTTCTATGCATCAGCTAGAAAAATATAGCCTATTAGATTGGTGAAAGTTTGTCCAGAAAGATATCATTTTCTCTCGCCTGCTGCAGGAAGGATGATGCACATAAATATACCCTACATTATGTCAAGTCATTGCATAAATGTGTTTTTATTGTAAAACTAAATGTGAAATAGGGCCAAGTTATTGGAGGGACATCACAGTATAGCAGATGCCATTAGAAGCGCGTTCCGAAGCGCGTTCCGCTGTTACTTCTCTAAATCACGTTAACTCGACAAGGGGTATATATAGGCCCAGGAGGACATATATGTTTCACATAGGGTGGTGTTTTCATTTCGATGTTTTATTTGGTCCAATATTGAAATGTTGACAATGGCAGGCTGTGTTACCATTACACATTAATTTAGAACTACCTTTTATATCTATTTTGGCTCATTTGGTGGCTATTTAGTAGCGAAATGAAGAAACACAATGCATGCTGGGAACTCAGAGAGAGAGAGAGAGAAGGGTGACAGAGAAGAAGCAGTGAAGGCACAGAATAGGCCTGCTTTTCAAAAGCGCAAAGCGCTAAATGTAGGCCAGGTCCCAAGATATCACTAGGCTGGTATTTAGCGCCGACACGCCCACTTTGGGACTGCGCCACGCCCATTCGGCCTAAAGCGCATTTGGCAGCCTAAAGCCTATTGCTATCTTGCCGAAACAGGCGCAAGGCACGTTTTTTTGCGGTTAAGGCCCGTAATAGCGCCGATGGCCTGTGGGAGAATAGAGCCCATAGTTAGCTATATACATGAGTGGGATTTCGTTTCTGCATTAAAAAAACATTTTGGATTTCTTTGCTGAGCTACTTATTGATGGGCACCCCGGGTTTTGATCATCTTTCCATGATCTGCACACATTACGAGACATAACAGCTTCATCAGTTCAGTCCTCATCGAGCCACAGGCACCTGTTGCGGAGAGCTATAGCGCAGCAGTGCCGAGTGCAAATGGTGGGAGCCAGCGCATCTGTTTTAAGAGACTAGTCAATCGCCCCTTTTTTATATCGTCAAATAATGAATTAAAAACAGGACCTGAACGTACGTCAGCGTGATAAGAACTACCTAAAATGACAGAAACCATTTTTGGTCAAATAAATAAATGAAAAAATTACGTGTACTTTGATTATTTTTTTTGGCTCATGTCGCATCCGCTAACATGACGGGACTTATGACCTATACTGGAATATACTGTAGGTCACAGGAATATATATATATATATATATATATATATATATGTATACACACACACACACACACATATTAAGGGTGCACCGATCGATCGGCAAGCAATCTGTACCGGCCGATTTTGACCTCAAATATGCGATCGGCTGATTGCCAATATTTTGGCTGATTGCCGATGTTTTTTAATATAAAAAAATAATAAAAAAAAGCCCTATCACTAATCAGGCTTTCCAACGATATAAAATACAATGCCAATTGGTATTATTAAAGGGGAGAAATAATCGACCGAAATAACGTTTCCAAACTTTTTTTGAGGAGTTTGTATATCGGTGATCGGTAATCGGTGATCGGTCGATGATCGGTTGGTCAGATATTTCCCATAAGCGATCGGCAATCGGTGATCGGTGGCAAAAAACGTGATCGGTGCACCCCTAACACATATGCATATATATATATATCCCTGTGATCAAGATGTTTTGGCTTCACTTTTGGGGAGCTGTCATGATGTCCATATTTTACACAGTCTATGCTCACAGTCTGCATTAAAGAAATCCAAGAATTGCTGTAGTAGCTGCTGTGGAAGGGTGCATTCTTTGGGAGGGTCTTGACATCATATGGACTCAGGACATATAGTGGAGCCTGTAATACTGTATCGTCTTGTTGTGAATGTGTCCTGTCCTCCAGGGAGTTCTTGGGTCAGGGCTGGATGAAGGGGAACAGGACAGAGAGGACTCCGTACATCATGAAGACCAGTCAGCACTTTAACGACGTAAGTCTGGCCCGCCCGCCTGGGACTGCTCTTCTCCCCTAAGACCGCCATCAACTTGTTCAGAGACCAGGGAGCGGGGGGGGGGGGGAGAGGAGGAGCGGGGGGGAGAGGAGGAGGAGCGGGGGGGAGAGGAGGAAGACTTTATCAGTTGTGTTGCCACAGATGGTGCTTTGAAAGTGGTGCGGTTGCAGGTTGCATATTATTGCAGAGGGGTGGAGGAGGGATTGTTCAGGGATATTTGATGGTATCATTGGTTGGAATCTTTTATGTATGTGAACTGGTATGCCATGAAGTAAGCAATAACAGGGTTCCCATGGGTCCTTGAAATCCTTGAAAGTTTAAAAAATCAAAGGCCTTGAAGGCTTTTGAAAATAGACATGAATAGACGTGGGTAATGGAAAGTGCTTGAATTTATATACTGTACAATACAGTAGGAATTGGAGTACTTTCGATATATTTTTACTTAACGTTAGGAAATGTATTTAACACAGCACAGTTTAGAAGTGTTCAAGCTTCTCTATTTTTAATTGTTGTTCTCCACTAGTTCTCATTATAACAATTCTCAGTGTTGTGACAGTAATTAACCTTCATCCATGTCTCACACTATGCTGTGTTGGGTTGTTGAATCTGAGGGAATTGTTTGTTTATTTTTTTATTTCTTCATGTGAAATAGGTGTACAGTACATGGCAGATCAGCTAACAAGATGTGTCATTTCCCCCTCCCCTCCCCACAGATGAGTAACCTGGTGGCGTCTCAGATAATGACCCACACGGACGTGGGCTCCAGGGCCACCTCCATAGAGAAGTGGCTAGCGGTGGCCGATATCTGCCGCTGTCTCAACAACTACAACGGCGTGCTGGAGATCACCTCCGCGCTCAACCGCAGCGCCATCTACAGGCTGAAGAAGACGTGGGCCAAAGTCTGCAAACAGGTTGAAGCTCACCTTCCTGTAGAATCCATTCCTTACGCCATTTCAATGAAAGCTCTAATACAGAACAAGCCTCCCCAAGTATTGCATGAATGTTCTTTGTCTCTGTGTTCGTCTGTTCTCTGGCTCCTAGACGAAAGCACTCATGGACAGGCTGCAGAAAACGGTGTCATCGGAAGGGAGGTTCAAGAATCTGAGAGAGACGCTTAAAAAGTAAATAGAATAGAAGCAATCACCTGAAAGCAAGCACAGCGATGAACGTCATGTAAATCCACAAACTCCTATATCAATCCTCTGATGCTTTGTCTGTGCAGCTGTAACCCGCCGTGCGTCCCCTACCTGGGCATGTACCTCACTGACCTGGCCTTCATCGAGGAGGGAACGCCGAATTTCACCGAGGAGGGCCTGGTTAACTTCTCAAAGATGAGGATGGTAAAGAAAGACTTCATTACCCGTTGAACTGCTTCCATCCTCCTTACTAAGGAATGAAGCGTTTTCCATTTCTTTTCTCTCCTCCCTCAGATCTCCCACATCATCCGAGAGATTCGGCAGTTCCAGCAAGCCCCGTACCGGATAGAGCACCAAGCCAAGGTGCGTCTAGTGAAGTGGACACCAGCGCTATGAAGTGTCTTCATGCCGTGTGAAGCAATTAGAATGTGATTGTTTCAACGAAATGTCTTGTCCCGCCTCCTTCAAACAAAGTGTTTTGTCCCGCCTCCTTCCAGGTGACCCAGTTCCTACTGGACAAGACGTTGGTGATGGACGAAGATACCCTGTATGAGCTCTCGCTGAAGATTGAGCCCCGCGTACCACCCAGCTAATCACACACACATGCACATACACGTGCGCACACAGGCACACACACACACACACACACACACTTCGCAGTTAACTACATTTTTACGAGGAAAACACAAGCAGGGAGCGTTATATCAAGCATCGCCAATTGTGCTTGGCAAACTCAGGTGAAAATGTGCCTTTTTATGTGCATATCTAATGCATCAGCCAAGAGAACAAACTATACTAGAAACATTTCCAACAAGTACACTGTGCACCAGTGTTTCCCAAAGACTGGGTCGGGACCCACACGTGGGTCGCAGGAGATTTTGTTTGGGTCGCAAAATACATTTTCAGAATTTCTTCCATAGTCTTTGATTTAAAATGTGTCCATTGTTTTACTGATGAGAAATAATATCAAAATAAACTCCCGCACACTGTCTCCATATGCAAAAAAAGGGATTTAATCAGAGCAATAACGTTTCGGTCGTGAGACCTTCATCAGATTCTCTTACAGAAGAGTAGGAGGGACCCAGTTAAGTAGGCTGACAAACCTACTGTGGACCAATCGGGTCGCACTGCACCCTGACATCATAATTGAACACAATTACCTAGATAGAGAATGGCAGGTATGGGTCAGAGGTCTGATAATGCACAGCAATACCCAAAACACAAAACAGTGAAAGAAATAATGAAAAAATACACCCTTCATAATACAATATACATAGGCTGATGAGAAATAAAAAAACAATTACAGTACATAGCCTGTTAAAGGGATAGTTCAGTTTGTTTGAAGTGGGGTCCTATGAGGTACTCTCATACAGTCAGTGCACTGGGTAAAGCACTCTGGACGCATCGTGCACCGAGATAGGAGAACTGCACTCCAGCTGTGGCAGGCACAGAGAGCTGTCTGCTGAGTGTGAAGGGGGCCATGAGCAAAAACGTAAAAAAACAACAGAAAGAATACATAAAGTGCTTCCATACTGCTCACTTGGCATAATGCAAGTCTCCACAAGCCCTGAGATGCCAAGTTGACTTGAAAATGTCATTTACACCCTGTTTTTAGCTAAAATCGCCACTATAGCAAGGTTGTACCCTAGTTGTAATTTCAGCTGCTAGCTCCAGTGACGATTTCAGCTAAAAACAGGGTGTAAATTACATATTTTCAAGTCAACTTGGCATCTCAGGGCTTGTGGAGACTTGCATTATGCCAGGTGAGCAGTATGGAAGCACTTTATGTATTCTTTCTGTTGTTTTTTACGTTTTTGCTCATGGCCCCCTTCACACTCAGCAGACAGCTCTCTGTGCCTGCCACAGCTGTGAGAGAGTGCAGTTCTCCTATCTCGGTGCACGATGCATCCAGAGTGCTTTACCCAGTGCACTGACTGTATGAGAGTAGCTCATAGGACCCCACTTCAAACAAACTGAACTATCCCTTTAACTCTGCCTAAATGCATTTACTTGGTCTCATTTATAAAGTATTGAACATGTGTATATGTTTTCAATAGGCCTTACACATGCATCAAACAACGTTGTGATTTATCGTGTGTCTGTTCGAAACGGCTGGGTTACCTATTCAAGATAATATAAGGATGCAGAAATGGCAGTAAAACATGGTCACGTTCATTTATTTATTTATGCACAAATTCGCTCTTCTCACGATTCATAGATGAGATGTATTGATCATAGATGAGACCTATTGATCATAGATGAGACCTATTGTGAATTGGGTCGCGATGATTAATCATTTGCAAAAAAGTGGTTTCCCCAGAAGGAAAGTTTGGGAACCACTGCCATACACCACTCTTTGCCATACAATTATACAGCTGTGAGTGAAGAGTCAACCATGTTGTAGTTTCTAACTGAAGTAGAAAGTACCAGTTGCTGCTATCGTCTTGTATCATACAGTCAGCCTCTCGGGTTTTGTACACAGCAATTGTCAATAATGAAATACATCTTGAATCACTCATTTGTATGATAGATTTGTATGGGTCGAAGATGAGCAGCGTTTCCTCAATGGCAGGAGTACGATTCAAACTGATTGCGGTGTTTCTTGATGTTGTTGATGCTGCACATGCCTGCATTGCCTGCCATGCAGCATGTTTAGATTTGGAGTTACTTGTTAAGACTATGTTGATGACAGCAGTTGTTCCATATTGTATTTGCATGTCACAGCAAAACTACATTACCAGGGGTTTTCCTGGCTGAAAATGAGGCGGAGGTGGTACTAGAGCCCAACCGATATGGGATTTTTGAGACCGATACTGATTTTAGTGCGGGAAAATACACCGCTTACCGATAGGCGGCGGATTTTTTTTTTTTCTAGAATGAAAATAGACGTTTTCTATGTGGATTGTGCACAGATATGACTATGCAAAGGTACTCAGAAGGCTGCTTTTTTAAACGAATACCACTAACTTTATTAAAGACTATTTACTATACTAAATTGTCAAGTGTCAACACATCGGCGTAATGTCGCAATTACAAATGAAAGAAATCCACTGAGTGCAACGCTAGAAAATAGTTAGAAAATGTTAGAAAATAGTGTTTTCCATGAAAACACCTGTCAGAGTTTTGTCAAGAGTTGGAGGTGGCACCCACTTTGATGGAGGTGGCCACCTCCGAATCCTCTATGCGGGAAAAACCCTGATTACATGCATTTCAAATTGGAAATTTGTTTATTACAAATTCTATTTTTAGTTACATTTGAGTTACAGTTATCGACAATCTAATGTGCAGCAGCTACAGCTCGTTGTCTCAGTTTTGTAACATTAATTTTGTACACAAATCTTGCTGATTTTATGTAACGACAATCTTCTTTTCTGCTCTTTTAAAAAGGGAATTGGCCTAAAAGGTTTCTTACGAGCTAAAATACAATTTATACATTGACGACAGTTGAAGTTGTTGAATTTATTTCATTTAAACATTTCTCGGTGTTATTATTAGTTCCTTGTCAATGTGGTCATTTATTCATTCATATTTACAAAGTTGTTAGACCTTATTAGTAAGATACTAAAAATCTATGCACTATTGATTTGTAAAGACTATCAACTGACTTTTAACTTTTTATAGCATGAATATAGCATGTTTTTCCCCCTCCTCTTTGTCCTCCAGATGAATTCCTCCATGTAAGTTAGTTTACATTCACTGAGAACTTCAACTGTAGCAGATCTAATTTTAGTAGTTTTATTTCTTCATTTTGTTACATTGTTGATGTCAGGAATCTGTTAAATTCATTCATGCATTCATAATGTATAACACCCCTGCTTTTATACATTACTATACACTTTGTTAAAATTCCAGTTGTATTATTGTATTTTTCCATGCACTTCCCTATGGAATGTACAGATATTTACACAAGCTTGTAATAAAAGCAACTAAATGTAAATTTCAATGTAGCTGGAAATGGTTTCATGGGGGGTGGAAATGGAGAGAGAGAGAGAGAGAGAGATTGTGTGTGTGTGTGTGTGTGTGTGTGTGTGTGTGTGTGTGTGTGTGTGTGTGCGTGCGTGCGTGCGTGCGCGCGCGCGGGAATGGTTTCATGGGGGGTGGAAAGGGAGAGAGAGTGTGTGTGTGTGTGTGCGTACGTGCGTGTCCCTGCAGTTGGAAATATCAAGGTCAAACCTCAAATTAATCACGGGTTAACATGACTGTGGTCTGGACTGTCGCTCGTGTCCGTGGGCCTCCATTGGTCTATAAGTGGTCAGCTCTTCACTTGTGATTGGCCTCCAGGTTTTTAATCCCACATTAGGGGGTGGAGCCCCCGGTGAGAAGAAGAGGGTGAAAAGCTCTTTAGCAAGACTTCTTTCCTGAAGAAGCAGAGACACTTTTCCACAGGTACGGTACCTTCTCTTCTTTCTGTGGCTTCTACTGTACTGAATGCATGTGTAGAGCATGTGCATATAGTTGCTATATCATGTGGATTATTGCCAGATAATAATAATATGGATGAGTGATGAGTTCAAAAAGACAATCCCTACATAGTGCATCTTCCTCATCAAAACAGACTTGCTTACTTTTATTCACATTCACATTTAATTCATAGTTAATGCGTTTTAAATTGTCTTCTAATTTTGCAGTTTGGGAGTGAAGCCATACTGTCCTAGTTTTAGCTCAATTAAATTATGTAGTGGAATAAATACAGCAATTAGGCCACAGTAGAGAGACATCTCTCTCTCTCTCTCTCTCTCTCTCTCTCTCTCTCTCTCTCTCTCTCTCTCTCTCTCTCTCTCTCTTAATTAATAGGTTGATGAAATAAATTGTTTTTTTTTTACGAATTTGAATGAAAAGAAAACATTTCAGTCAAATAAGTTCTATTGCATTTTTATCCAATACAACATGTTTGCTTTTTCATCTGACATGCTGTGGTGATGTTTAGAAGAGGTTGATTGTCAACAAAGCAACAAAAAAACTGTCCCAAGTTGTGGAATGATTTGATTAGAAGTGTGTTGATGCGTGAGGGGTTAACTCTGTGCCCTCTGCTGGGAAGGACAAAGGTTCTCAGGCGCCCCGTCCTGCTGTCAGTTTGCACGTAGGCACCCACCTCATTGGGAAAGGTCACTGGTCAGGGGAGAGGAGGTTCATCCCAGCTCGTTGGTCATCTTAAAACCACTTAATCCCCAGTGTCATTTACCAGCTGAAGCCTTAGGAGGGGACAGCTCAGCCGCACCATTTGGCCATGCGGACGGCAGCCATTTTCTTTACCTGGCCCCTGTCTGTGTTTAACTGGCCCCTGTCTGTGTTTACCTGGCCCCTGTCTGTCTTTACCTGGCCCCCTGTCTGTCTTTACCTGGCCCCTGTCTGTCTTTACCTGACCCCCTGTCTGTCTTTACCTGGCCCCTGTCTGTCTTTACCTGGCCCCTGTCTGTCTTTACCTGGCCCCTGTCTGTCTTTACCTGGCCCCTGTCTGTCTTTACCTGGCCCCCTGTCTGTCTTTACCTGGCCCCTGTCTGTCTTTACCTGGCCCCCTGTCTGTGTTTACCTGGCCCCTGTCTGTCTTTACCTGGCCCCTGTCTGTCCTTACCTGGCCCCTGTCTGTGTTTACCTGGCCTCTGTCTGTCTTTACCTGGCCCCCTGTCTGTCTTTACCTGGCCCCTGTCTGTCTTTACCTGCCCCCCTGTCTGTCTTTACCTGGCCGCCTGTCTGTGTTTACCTGGCCCCCTGTCTGTCTTTACCTGCCCCCCTGTCTGTCTTTACCTGGGCCCTGTCTGTGTTTTTCCTGGCCCCTGTCTGTCTTTACCTGACCCCTGTCTGTCTTTACCTGGCCCCTGTCTGTCTTTACCTGGGCCCTGTCTGTGTTTACCTGGCCCCTGTCTGTCTTTACCTGACCCCTGTCTGTCTTTACCTGGCCCCTGTCTGTCTTTACCTGGCCCCTGTCTGTCTTTACCTGGCCCCTGTCTGTCTTTACCTGGCCCCCTGTCTGTCTTTACCTGGCCCCCTGTCTGTCTTTACCTGGCCCCCTGTCTGTGTTTACCTGGCCCCTGTCTGTGTTTACCTGGCCCCTGTCTGTCTTTACCTGGCCCCCTGTCTGTGTTTACCTGGCCCCTGTCTGTCTTTACCTGGCCCCTGTCTGTCTTTACCTGGCCCCTGTCTGTCTTTACCTGGCCCCTGTCTGTCTTTACCTGGCCCCTGTCTGTCTTTACCTGGCCCCTGTCTGTCTTTACCTGGCCCCCTGTCTGTCTTTACCTGGCCTCTGTCTGTCTTTACCTGGCCCCTGTCTGTCTTTACCTGGCCCCTGTCTGTCTTTACCTGGCCCCCTGTCTGTCTTTACCTGGCCCCTGTCTGTCTTTACCTGGCCCCCTGTCTGTCTTTACCTGGCCTCTGTCTGTTTTTACCTGGCCCCTGTCTGTCTTTACCTGGCCCCTGTCTGTCTTTACCTGGCCCCTGTCTGTTTTTACCTGGCCCCCTGTCTGTCTTTACCTGGCCTCTGTCTGTTTTTACCTGGCCCCTGTCTGTCTTTACCTGGCCCCCTGTCTGTCTTTACCTGGCCTCTGTCTGTCTTTACCTGGCCCCTGTCTGTCTTTACCTGGCCCCCTGTCTGTCTTTACCTGGCCTCTGTCTGTCTTTACCTGGCCCCCTGTCTGTCTTTACCTGGCCCCCTGTCTGTCTTTACCTGGCCTCTGTCTGTCTTTACCTGCCCCCCTGTCTGTCTTGCTGTCTTCCCTCTTTCCGGCTCTCTATCTGACTGGCTTGGCCAGAGAGAGGCTCTAGTCTTGTGACCAGTTCAGAATGTCACTGGGCTGTCAGCCAGAGAATGTTTGGCACCGCATCCTGGCAGCACAGCGTCCATCCAGTGACCTATAAATAATATCGCCTTTGACGAAAATCACTAAAGAGACAGTCCCAACCTCCCAAGATCGAAGAAAATAAAGCCCGTCTGCTGTATTAATTTAAACTGCTCCTCAAACCTTTCACAAGTGTAATCGATTTTCTTTTGAGTTATGGCTTTCTAAAGCTGACACTGAACTAGACCAAGTCTTTTGAGTTATGGCTTTCTAAAGCTGACACTGAACTAGACCAAGTCTTTTGAGTTATGGATTTCTAAAGCTGACCCTGAACTAGACCAAGTCTTTTGAGTTATGGCTTTCTAAAGCTGACACTGAACTAGACCAAGATCCAAACCTGAAGTGACTGACACACTTTGACCATGCAGTGTGTCGGAGGCTGACCGGCGCCGGTTCAGCTCTGGCCTGGATTAAGGAGGGTGATGAAGTCGTCACAGCTTCCTTCTATATTAAGACAGACTAAACACCCCTAAGCTCAGTCTATAAGACACAGTCAAGGACGAGCCACCCAGTCTGTCACCTTCACACAGTTCAATGATGTTTGTTTGTTTTCTATGCTGGGATTTAGCCTGAGCGTATGCATTTTCTCAAGTCAAAGAGTCCCACGCATGAAGTCACTATTCTGCGGGAGACGGTGTGATAATGCTAAGAGGCTATTCTCTCAGAATAGCTAGCATCTGCCACTGCCCGTCCGACTATAAGCTTGTTACTGTACAGTGTACATGAGCAGTGTGGGTGGGTGTGGAGAAGGGTCAAAGTGCATGGATGAGGTCTATTAGAGAAGGACCCAACGTCACGTACTTGACTGGAAAGCGGAGGAAGTGTTTGCACAAAATGTAGTATAGGCTTATTACTATGCAAATATGTGCTGTAGCAGATTCTTTGATGTGGCTATCCTAAGTGTATTTGATTCAAGACACCCAGCAACATGGACAAAACCTACGTCATTATTTGCCGTTGTCTTTCTCTCCAGTTCAAGAACTACGCAACCGGTGAAGATGGCGAGCACTTTCGCACGTCTGATTTCTCGCCGCAACACGGCCGTGCTATTGGCCGGCTTGGGTGCGGGCACCATGGCAACCGGCTTCTTGTTGAGTGAGAATGGCACTCTGGCCGCCGAGGCCAAGAAGAAGCTCTATCCTCCCAGGTAAACTTTAAACTCCACAGACACATGTCGGTGAATACCACACAGGAAGTCAGTGAACCACACAGGAAGTCAGTGAACCACACAGGAAGTCAGTGAACCACACAGGAAGTCAGTGAACCACACAGGAAGTCAGTGAACCACACAGGAAGTCAGTGAACCAAACAGGAAGTAGGAAGTCAGTGAACCACACAGGAAGTCAGTGAACCACACAGGAAGTCAGTGAACCAAACAGGAAGTAGGAAGTCAGTGAACCACACAGGAAGTCAGTGAACCAAACAGGTTCCTCTTTTCAGGAGCTACACTGATGAGGTGGACCTGTTCATCCTGGTACCTCTCTTAACACATAATATACCTTGATAAGTTAGTGAATAGGCCAAACTCAAACTGATGTTTTCTGACTGAATGACTTTTTGTCTTTTCAAAATGGAAGCTATTGAGTGACGACCCTACCTAGACTCAGTTCTCAGTCTCTGTCCGCGTCGCTCAACTAGAGAATTTTCTCCCAGCTTTCGCTTTCAGGGGTACGGTGGCGCAGTCGGTAGCGCTGTCGCCTCACAGTTAGAAGGTCCTGAGTTCGATTCTCACCTGGGACACTGTGAGCGCTGTGGTTGTGTTCCCCCCCATATCTTCAGTGCCTACTGCCCAGGTGGGTTATCTCGTCGTAAGGGCCTTTCTCTCTGTGTGGAGTTTGCATGTTCTCCCCGTACCCCCCAGGGGGTTCCTCCGTATATAACCCCCCCACTAAAAACATGCAGAAGATCAGATCGTCGTCGTCATCCGACCAGTGACGACAACATCCGAAGTTGGTCCCCGGGCGCTGTACGAGAAAGCGACCACTGCTCCTGGCCTGCCCCTCGGAGGAAAGGACATGCCTGGATGGGTTAAATGCAGAGGACACTTTTCACCGGCCACCGTCAGCATGAGTGTGTTGTGGCCGCATGCATGTATTGTGGTGTTCGTGTGACAATAAAAGACGGGCTTGTCCGTTACGAGAGTTTTTTTTTTCAAACTTTGTGGAAACAATTTGAGAGTTTAAAAAACGGCGTAGAAGAAGTCTTTAGGGCGGCCAATGTAGAAGGAATCTCTTGAGCTGCTGCAGCCCCCCCCCCCCCACATAGGGAGGTTGGTGCTCTCAGAATAGGACAATATAAGCCTAGTGAAAAACAGGTTTTGACTCTGGAGAAGACGGCGTGCGTTGAAATGTTAGTCTTTGCACCTTATTAAATAATTTGCCAGTGGGGCATCTGATGCCCTGCCTACCAACACGAGGGTCGCAGGTTCGCGTCCCCGTGTTACCTCCGGCTTGGTCGGGCGTCCTTACAGGCACGATTGGCTGTGTCTGTGGGTGGGAAGCCGGATTAGGGGTATGTGTCCTGGTCGCTGCACTAGCGCCTCCTCTGGTCGGTCAGGGCACCTGATCGGGGGCGGAAGGGGATTGGTGGGAATAGCGTGATCCTCCCACGTGCGCATGTGTCGGAGGAAGCATGGTGCTAGTCTACGGCTCTCCCCAGATCGGCAGAGAGGGTGGAGCAGCAACGCGGGGCAGCAGGGGGAAATTGGCCAAATACAATTGGGGAGAAGAAAATAAAAAATAAAATAGTTTGCCAGTGAATGGTGTGCTCCAGTCTCCTCCTTGGTTTCAGTCACTGAGACGTGGCCCATTGAACTGTTATTCTTTAGGGTGTCTCTTCATGCAGAAGGGGGCGGTGACATGCAGAAGTCTTGTGCATGTAAATGTATAAAATTGATTCAAATAATGTAACGTTGCCATTCAAACTACTTTTTTTAATGGCGTTTGTTTCCAAATTGTCCATTTGCCGAGACTACATCCCTACAGACACGAGGCAGGCTGCTCCTGAACGCTTAGTTAATGTGCTTTGAAGTGAAAATGGCCTACAAGAAATGTACAGTATAGCATCAATAAACACATTGTATTATTGTGTCATATTCACAATGTGAATATGAGATTGATGTTGCCCTGGGAAAATGGTGAACCTGATTGCTTCAGCAGGCTGTGTGAAGTAGAGAAAGTGTGAAAGGGCACGAGCTCACTGGAAAGACCGGTGACATCAATGACACAATATCACTAACCCTCTCAGGTTTCATCAGTGCTACTCAGTGTCTCTCTCTCGCTCTCTCGCTCTCTCTCTCTCTCTCTCTCTCTCTCTCTCACACACACATTTTTCAGTTTTTTCAGTTTTTTAATATTTCATCCATTTCGAGTATGTGTCCAGACTCAAAATGGATACCTAAAATGTGTTAACCAGCAATGTTTCTTAAAGAATCAACAGCATATCCTGAAATTTAAGGTTAAAAAATATTTACAAAATCAGTTGGAACACCAATAACGGTTTATATGTAATAAGATTCCAGACAACTGGTGGGGAGGCATCACAATCAGATTTAGATACTTGTGGAAAAACATATTAGTCGTAATAAAAACTTGTTTTTAAGAAAATAAGACTGTACAGTCAAAGTTTGTTTTACACTGTAAAATAATGGTCAATACAGTTTTAGATCACAACAATCTCCACCCCCCCCCCCCCCCCCCACCCCCGCAGCTCTGACTTCCCCGACCTGAGGAAACACAACAACTGCATGGCGGCTGCTCTCACTCCAGCCATTTACGCCAAACTGAGGGACAATGTCACTCCCAACAACTGGACCCTGGACCAGTGCATCCAGACCGGGGTGGACAACCCCGGACACCCCTTCATCAAGACAGTGGGCGCTGTGGCCGGCGATGAGGAGAGTTACGAGGTAAGCAAGCCAATAGGCCATAGCTTCCAAAATATCCATCTGTAGTCCATTCAGGTTTGAAGGGACAGTTCAAAAATCTAATCAAAAATATGTAATTTTCCTCTTACCTGTAGTGCTATGTACTATTTATCCATCTAGATCGTTTTGGTGTGATTTGCAGTTTTGGAGATATCAGCCGTAGAGATGTCTGCCTTCTCTCGAATAGATACAGTTGCCAATAAAAGGTTACTTCTATTTAGGGCAGTGGGGCGTTTCCCCCACACTGACCAGCGACCACGTGTCTAAGACGAGACATCGCCTGAATGTATACAATGGAACTGGGTGGCACTTGGCTTGTGGTACTCTAAGTGCAACAAAAATACATTTGAAACTCATTTTGAAACTCTCCGCTCCCTCCAGGTGTTCGCTGACCTCTTTGACCCAATCATCAAAGACAGGCACAACGGATACGACCCCAAAGTCATGACACACCCCACTGACCTGGACGCCTCCAAGGTGCTTCATTTACACCATAACTCCACATCCATCATCTATCATCCATCCAATATCTATCATCCATCCATCATCTAGCATCCATCCATCTACATTGTTCAAAGCAAAACAGACACACAGTATAGAGACATTGAACTTTGTTACAAACATTAATTCATGAAAGAGTATAAGGAATAAGCCTATGGGATGTTAAAGAGAATAAGGAATAGGCCTATGGGATGTTAAAGAGAATAAGGAATAGGCCTATGGGATGTTGTTGCATTAACAACTCGCTCACAAATGAATAATTAATGAAACCCAGGGATGGCAGAGAAAGCATGCTCCAGTGAAACATGGACATGGACGAGACAAACACGTCCATCCATACACATTTACCCATTCCTGCATCTAAAGACTATTTATCTTTCCTTCTCGTCCATCTTCTCCCTTTTCTACCTCCAGCTCACACATGGCATTTTTGATGAGAAGTACGTCTTGTCGTCCCGCGTGCGGACCGGCCGCAGCATCCGCGGGCTGAGCCTGCCCCCGGCCTGCTCGCGGGCGGAGCGGCGCGAGGTGGAGCGCGTGGCGGTGACCGCCCTGGCCGGCCTGAAGGGAGACCTGGCCGGACGCTACTACAGCCTGGGAGACATGACGGAGCAGGAGCAGCAGCAGCTCATCGACGTGAGTCACTGACCAGCCATTCACTGTCACATTTGAGTTTCAGCTCAGGCGGGTTTCACAGAAACACAGTTCTGTCCTAGCAGTCGGGTCAGTCCTGTTCTACTGTACTAGCAAACACTGCAACAGGAAGTGAGCTGGGGTTCAATTTAGAATGTTAATAATAATTTGCAATGATCATTTGCAATGATCTTTAGTAGATCAATTATTATTTTCCTGAAAATGAACATTATTGGTAGAGTAGGTTTTCCATTCAATGCTTTCAATTACTCCTTTCAAAATGATGAAAACTTGTGGACATATAAGTGAAAGATCAATGAGAAAGAATACATGTCTCCATTGACTAATTAATTACACTTCAAGGATTTTGTGATTTGCAGCATTCATTTCCGCATCAATCATTTCGGATAACCTTGAAGATACAATCAGCGATTTAGTAGATCTTGTAGATATTGGGTATATATTTACATGTAGGCCTATATTCATTATGTAAAAATGTGTTAAAAAGAGTATCTCAAAATATATGCATATTTGCAAACATTACAGATGTAGGCTACAACCTCAAAGTATGCAACTCATTTACAACTTCTAACATTAAGTTGGCACAGACAGTAAATTGCACAGTGAATAATCTTAATAAATAAATAAATAAATAAATAAATAAATAAAGGGGCTCAAAGTGGTCAAACATTCACAGTGAACTTTCACTGAAAGTTAGGCCATCATCATCATAACTAAAAGGGCGCAAGTGGGCTCTGCGATTTTTGGCGAGCCTAGGAATCAGCTAGTATTTTGAAATAGGCAAACTGTTTGACACTGGACCATCAGAGTAGTGTAGTTTCACTCTCACTGACCTTTCCCCTCTGACCCATTCATTCACGCTGCTAAGGAGCACTTCCTGTTTGACAAGCCTGTCTCTCCATTGTTGACATGTGCCTTCATGGCCCGTGACTGGCCTGATGCCAGGGGGATCTGGTAAGGTCCATCTCACCCCACATCCCAAACCATGTTTTTATTCTTTGACAGAACAAACTGTGTGATGTTTACCCTGCCCCACCACAGTACTATCTCTCTGTGTGATGTTTACCTGCCCCACCACAGTACTATCTCTGTGTGATGTTTACCTGCCCCACCACAGTACTATCTCTGTGTGATGTTTACCTGCCCCACCACAGTACTATCTCTGTGTGTGATGTTTACCTGCCCACCACAGTACTATCTCTGTGTGTGATGTTTACCTGCCCCACCACAGTACTATCTCTGTGTGTGATGTTTACCTGCCCCACCACAGTACTATCTCTGTGTGTGATGTTTACCCTGCCCCACCACAGTACTATCTCTGTGTGATGTTTACCTGCCCCACCACAGTACTATCTCTGTGTGTGATGTTTACCTGCCCCACCACAGTACTATCTCTGTGTGATGTTTACCCTGCCCCACCACAGTACTATCTCTGTGTGATGTTTACCTGCCCCACCACAGTACTATCTCTGTGTGTGATGTTTACCTGCCCCACCACAGTACTATCTCTGTGTGATGTTTACCTGCCCCACCACAGTACTATCTCTGTGTGATGTTTACCTGCCCCACCACAGTACTATCTCTGTGTGATGTTTACCTGCCCACCACAGTACTATCTCTGTGTGATGTTTACCTGCCCCACCACAGTACTATCTCTGTGTGATGTTTACCTGCCCCACCACAGTACTATCTCTGTGTGATGTTTACCTGCCCACCACAGTACTATCTCTGTGTGATGTTTACCTGCCCCACCACAGTACTATCTCTGTGTGTGATGTTTACCTGCCCACCACAGTACTATCTCTGTGTGATGTTTACCTGCCCCACCACAGTACTATCTCTGTGTGATGTTTACCTGCCCCACCACAGTACTATCTCTGTGTGTGATGTTTACCTGCCCCACCACAGTACTATCTCTGTGTGTGATGTTTACCTGCCCCACCACAGTACTATCTCTGTGTGATGTTTACCTGCCCCACCACAGTACTATCTCTGTGTGTGATGTTTACCTGCCCCACCACAGTACTATCTCTGTGTGTGATGTTTACCCTGCCCCACCACAGTACTATCTCTGTGTGTGATGTTTACCTGCCCCACCACAGTACTATCTCTGTGTGTGATGTTTACCTGCCCCACCACAGTACTATCTCTGTGTGTGATGTTTACCTGCCCACCACAGTACTATCTCTGTGTGTGATGTTTACCTGCCCCACCACAGTACTATCTCTGTGTGATGTTTACCTGCCCCACCACAGTACTATCTCTGTGTGTGATGTTTACCTGCCCCACCACAGTACTATCTCTGTGTGTGATGTTTACCTGCCCCACCACAGTACTATCTCTGTGTGTGATGTTTACCTGCCCCACCACAGTACTATCTCTGTGTGTGATGTTTACCTGCCCCACCACAGTACTATCTCTGTGTCTGATGTTTACCCTGCCCCACCACAGTACTATCTCTGTGTGTGATGTTTACCTGCCCCACCACAGTACTATCTCTGTGTGTGATGTTTACCCTGCCCCACCACAGTACTATCTCTGTGTGTGATGTTTACCTGCCCCACCACAGTACTATCTCTGTGTGTGATGTTTACCCTGCCCCACCACAGTACTATCTCTGTGTGATGTTTACCCTGCCCCACCACAGTACTATCTCTGTGTGATGTTTACCCTGCCCCACCACAGTACTATCTCTGTGTGTGATGTTTACCTGCCCCACCACAGTACTATCTCTGTGTCTGATGTTTACCTGCCCCACCACAGTACTATCTCTGTGTGATGTTTACCCTGCCCCACCACAGTACTATCTCTGTGAAGTGCTTTCTGAGCCTTCCCTTGTCTTATTGTTGAATCTTCTCCACCAAGACAAGTCCCTTTTCACAGCAGTTTTGAGGTGGTAAATCAGAAAGTAAAGCAGGTGTAACCAATAACATTAATGAGGGCCTTGGCACTGGAACACCTAAATGGAATGGATCCATCATTAATGGTAATGGTTACACCCGCTGTACTTCCTGCTTTACCCCCCCCCCCCAAAAACGGTTGCTGTGAAAGGGGTCTATAGTGTCCTCACCAAATGACTGATAGGTAACTCATCCTTCTTCTTCCCCTTTGACCTTTCATCTTTCCTCTTTTCACTTCCCTTTAACCCTCCCACCCACCAATAGGACCACTTCCTGTTTGACAAGCCTGTCTCTCCATTGTTGACATGTGCATTTATGGCCAGAGACTGGCCAGACGCCAGGGGCCTCTGGTACGCTCTGTTCTGTCCCGGCTCTGCCTGCCTGCACGTCCGACCATGTGACCGTTAACACTCTGGTGTCTCTAACTGCCACACGCACGCACGCACACACACACACACACACACACACGCGCGCGCGCGCGCACACACACGCACGCACGCACGCACGCACGCACACACACACACACACACACACACACACACACACACACACACACACACGGTTTCCATATATCCCTGAGTGATGTGTTATTTGTATCTGTTGCCTGTTGCTCCTTTTTATTTTGTTTTCTGTGTTCTCATATTGTCAGCGTCTTTGGGTCATTGAAAAGCGCTATATAAAAGAAATGAATTATTATTATTATTATTATTATTATTATTATTATTATTATTATTATATAATATTATAATTCTAATAACCAATGTTTGACCTTGAGAAGTCGAATAGCAATGTTTGACCTTGAGAAGACTATATGTGGTTCATCTAGTCGGTTATCCTCAGGCACAACAATGAGAAGACCTTCCTGATCTGGATTAATGAGGAGGACCACACCAGAGTCATCTCTATGGAGAAGGGAGGCAACATGAAACGAGTGTTCGAGACATTCTGCAGAGGACTCATACAGGTAGAGTGGACAAAATGGAAAGAACGGAAATGGAGATTTTAATCTGACAAGATAAAAAAATTCTGGGGCCAACAACAATGAATACGGTACTTATTTTCTTTTATTTTTCATGAACATCTGCACAAAATGTTGTTATGGGCACTTTCAATCTAAAAATATTGGTGTTCATTCAAAAAGTCATATCAGTCGAGCCCTAGCACACATCTGAGATCATGCATCTTGTCATGTGATGTGTCGTACTCCAGGTGGAGATCTGAGATCATGAATCTTGTCATGTGATGTCTCGTACTCCAGGTGGAGAAACTGATCCAGGAGAGGGGCTGGGAATTCATGTGGAACGAGCGTCTGGGCTACATCCTCACCTGCCCCTCCAACCTGGGGACAGGCCTCAGGGCGGGGGTGCACGTGCGCCTGCCCAATCTCAGCAAGGTGAGCCCCCCCCCCACTCACTCACGCACAGAATGCAGGACACATCCACTCTCATACCGCATTCATGACAACTCGGATCGCCGGAGGTTTCATCTCAGAGCGTCCACCCCTGGCATATTTGCGTTCACGCTGCAGTTCCCTGTCGGAGGGAAAACACTGGGAAAGACCAAGGAGGGTTCTGGGAAGTGGAGGCGGTAATGCTACATTTTGGATGAGATGTGTGGATATGACGTCAACTCGGACGAAGCGGAGCTCTGAATGATACCCGAATTTCCGAACTGTAATTCCGGCCTGGAGGACGACCGTTCAATTCACTTTTTACAGGTCGGAACCCATTTTTTCCGGTGGTCCGAGTTGTCTTGAACGGGGTATCACACTCAGAAGCAAACCATTCAATAGTTACAACTCATTTCTCTGGCCTTTTGCAGGAATTACCCACAACATGACAACGCTAACAACATAAATGACATGTTCTGTCTGTCTGTCTGTCTGTTGGATAAATCCCTGAATTCACTCTAGGACAAGCGTTTCCCCCAAATCCTGGAAAACCTACGGCTGCAAAAACGAGGCACAGGCGGAGTGGACACAGCCGCTACTGGAGACACTTTTGACATTTCCAACAATGACCGTCTGGGCAAATCTGAGGTATGGATCAATCACTCATCCTTGCCTGTCAGAATTTGTGCTTGATTTGTAAATGCTGACCAATTTCTTTGTTCATGACAACATCAAAACGTGGTTTACCTTGGTGGTGGCCATTAATGAGGAACTACTTCTAACCAAACACTTTAAATGATCATCAACCTGTCTGTGTGTAGGTGGAGCTGGTTCAGGTGGTGGTTGATGGAGTGAACTACCTGATTGAGTGCGAGAAGAAGCTCGAGAGGGGCCAGGACATCAAAGTGCCAGCGCCCATTAATCAGTTCAGCAAGTGAGAGAGGACAGCTCTCTCCTCTCCTCTCCTCTCCCAGCTCCACCCATCCCAAACTGGCTCTGACCACAAGATACCAGCAGAGAAACGTCCTCCTCCTGAGGTGGAAGATGTTTCTTTATCCTTCCAATAAAAACTGCAACTCCGTAGCCTAGCCTAATCTTAGTCATGATCTGTGGTTAGGGGCAAATTCTACCTCAAGCTAAGGTCTTAACTGTATCCCTAACTTCAATAAAACCAACATTTAAACATTTAGATTTGTTTTTATGCTTGCTTTTGTGCCTGTATTTTCTTTCCATTTCTTTCATTTCACGTGAATCTGTCATTTTTCACAAAAGCCACTTTGCTCAAACAATCTGTAATCACTCACAGAACACGTCATAAGGCAACATCCACTCACGAGTGCAGTGGAATGTTGGTATTATTGACTGACTGGCTCTTGACAAAATCTTATTCAGAAGGCTTATTTCCCTGATATTCCACTTGCGGTCCGGGTGCCGAGTGGCCCCCCGACCATTTTCGAATTCACCACGAAAACTAACGTTTGACTGAGCTCCAGCTGAATTTTCAAATATCGCCACCTACTCGCTACCCAGGCACTTATGTACTTAACTAACTTAACCTAACCTAACTATCCTGTGTGCACAGTGTCTACCTTTTTGGAGAGATCCTTTATTGATTCGTTTGGGAAGAGGCTTTACTCTGAACATATTTGAGAACTGAACTGAATTGAACAGACTGAATTTCTAACTTCTGTTGTTTGTTTTCATTGTACCTCCAATACACTTGATTTATATTGGACTTCCCTGTGTTCACGTTATTGCTTTGATTATGTGTTGGCATTCTGCTTGGCAGAGATGGGAAAAGTACACACTTACCAAGTACAGTTAATTGTGTAAAAAAGAGTCTGGTAAAAGTAGAAGTACTGATTCAACTTAATTACTCAAGTAAAAGTACAGGCTCTGAAATGTACTCAAATATAAAAGTAAAAAGTATTTTCTGTGCAAGGTGAATAAACTTGTGTCATATTAATATAATTCAAATACTATTTAACTTAAAAGATCCCTTCAAAACATATTTTAAGATGCATAAAGACTATACTTTGACTAATAAATTGTGTACGTTTTTTCTCCCACAAATAAGGTGCACATAATGTGTGAAAGCTGATCCACTTTTGTGGTCGTGGGTTTGAGCCTCGGTCAGTTTTGAATGGCGACAGCCAGAGGAAAGAGTGATTTAAAGCCCTGAGAAAACCTCCTTCAAGAACCCTGATCTGGTGGCACAGAGAGTTGGCTTGCTACCCCGCAGGCCTCAGTCACTTTTGTGGTCGTGGGTTTGAGCCTCGGTCAGTTTTGAATGGCAAAAGCCAGAGGAAAGACACAAAAGCACCCAGAGAAGAGTTGTGAGTGTGAAGGGAAGCTGGCAGTGTTGGGGAAGCTACCAACTACTTCACCATGGAAGTAGTTGAAACTACAGCAAAGCTACCCTGCGAGAAATGTAGTTTAGGAAACTACAAGCTACGCAGAAAAAGTAGTTCAAACTACTTTGTAAAATAAAGCATTAAATTGACAATGTACATGTGTGATATATGAAATGAAATATAACAACCTACAAAATATGCCTCTCAATTGAGTTTATTGACACCCAATACATTTTTGTTATTGCAAACAAATCTGGGTTCTTCTGGGTTTTGTTTTATCAGATAATAAACAGTAAAGACTTGACTAGGATCGGTATATATATATATATATATATGTGTATTTGAATAAAAGTGGAAATAGGCGCAACAATATTCTTTTAGTTTTACACTTCTAATTAATTAGAACCTAACCCTAATCCTAAACTATACTGCAAAGGAGGGTTCCTACAGTGGGTTTTGAACCGTGGTCTATCAGAACTGAGACAACTGCATTCACCACTCAGCCACACAGACAGACAGCTCAGGCTTACACATCCATGACACACAGACAGAGGCAGAGGAAACAAATAATTTTATAAATATTTGTATTAATTAAATAACATTTGTAAAAACCCGCGTATTTGTGCTTTTCTGAATACCGGGTTTGGCTCCACCCCTAGTTCAAACCTAGCCTAGGTAAACCCAGCCCCCACGTGACCTGCTCTCTCAGTTCCCAGTCACTAGTGACTGAGAACAGGTCTGAGAGCAGGTCACGTGGGGGATGGGTTTACCCAGGCTAGTTCAAACATAGGTTGTTGGAGGATTCTGATTGACTGTTCAATACAGTAATTATTAATTAACACCAGAAGGTGTCCCCTGGTGGCACACTGAGTTGAGTGTGTAGTTTACTATGTAAGCCTCAGTCCTCTCTCTATCTGTCTCTCTTTGTCTCTCTTTCTCTCTCTCCCACACCTCTGTGTCCTCTTGCAATACCTCTGTCAATAAGCATAACATGTCTGAAATTAAAAAAACATAAAGGAAGAGCTCTTATGTTTGTTTTTTACCATTACACTTTTTCAGAGACTTTATGACCCCCCCTACACAAGCACACACACACACACACACACACACACACACACACACACACACACACACACACACACACACACACACACACACACACACACACACACACACACACACACACCAGCTTTATGTTGATTGACAGCTGAAATGTAACATTTTAAAAACCAGACAGGTCAAACTTTTTACAGCGGGACTTTGGCCTAACTCTGTTCTCTCTCTCTCACACACTCTCTGTCACTGTCACTCATTCAAAGGAAAGCCAGGCTTCCTTCAGGTACCGTCAGGATATTCAGCTTGGGGTAGTGGTGGTGGTTGCTTAAACCTACATACAGTACATTCAGCTTGTGGTGTGTAGCCTAGCATGTAAGTTCAGTCCTCCCACAGTAACCCTGCTACAAATCCAGCGTGCAGGATTATGTTGCATGTTCTTCTCTCTTCCTCTCCAGCTTTATGTTGATCGACAGCTGAAATGTAACATTTTTTAAACCAGACAGGTCAAACTTTTTACAGCGGGATTTTGGCTGAACGCTGTTCTCTCTCTCTCTCACTCTCTCTTAAGGTCTCTCACTCACATGAAAGTGAGGCTTCCTTCAGGGTCATCGGTACATTCAGCTTGGTGGTGGTGGTTGCTTAAACCTGTGCTAAAACTGTGGTGTCACTCCACAATTACTCTCTTTAGACTTTAGTGTGTCGCAATAGTCTACTGGAAATTTCTTGGACCCAGTAATGTTGTTTCTTAATGAACTTTTATGATTGAAATGTCATATTTATGCCTAGTGGATGAAATTCAACTTGGTTGCTAAGAGTTGAATGTTGGGCAATTTGAGTAATTACCATAATGAGATAATTCATCGCCAAAACTGGAAATTAGCATGAATTATAATATAATTCATGCTCATTTCCAAATTCCAAATAGTTAGGCTGAAACCAGGAAATTGTTATACTGTATGGTTGCTTTTAATCCATTTAGAACGGTGATCTAGAGTCTAAATTGTTGTTTGGAATTCCAGAGATTAATCTCTTGCCATAACCGAGTCTACTTAACTATTTCTAAATTGACTAAAATAAAATATAAATATACAGTAGCCTTTTCCAGATTTTGACCTATAGCCATGCAGGCACTTCAAAAGTCATACAGAGAGAAATACAGCATCGGTGGCAGTGCCTTTGTGGTTCACTGTGTATGTCAGCTGCCTTCAGAGGGAAAGGTTGTGAGTTCTTAACCTGGGATGTGCACAGACTGAACTTTCATCTGTGTTTTTTCAGGCAGCAAAGTTATTTGTATTTGAATAAAAGTGGAAATAGGTATAATCTTCTTTTAGTTTTTATTACACTTCTAATTAATTCAATGATATTAAAGCTAGGAGTAAAGAGCTGGTGTTAAAGACAGGGCAGTGTTGCTATACGTCTCCTCCATAGGGAATCGTACCAATAGTCCACCGGTCCGGTAGCACCACAGACACAGCGACTCATCCTGCTGAGCTATGAACTGTTTGGGGTTCACTTTCTGAATTCTACATAGCCTACTGTGTTCACACTGACAACAACACAGCATAAAGAGTGAGATAGGTTGGAATTGAACGAGTGAGCAGCCTAATCACAGCCTGGTAACTGTTCGGGTGTGGCTGGTTTGACTGAGGCTAAGGGCTTTTAGACACTTAACAAAAACCTTTTCCTAGTGGCAAATAAATAAGAAGTTACCCTGTTCCAGCAGTCAAACCACCTGGCCTAATGGTGTTTGATTTTGGATCAGAAAACTGAGGCTTTGAGTCCCTTTGTGGTAAACTTTCTACTTCAGCAATTCCAGAAGTTTCTTTTAGAGCAGCAGGCATTATAACTGTGATTGGTAGTAGTTGTCCGTTTCTAACCACATGTAATCTGTTGACATGCATTTGAACTAAGTTTTGATAAACAGATGGGAAAAGTACACATTCTTTTTACTCTCTGCCGATTTTCAACCAGCTTTGTATCATTAGAACATCAGTATATCAGAAAACTGTAAACAGGTTTGAAGTTGTTCATTTAAGTTGACAGTTATTGAGAGCTGATTTGAGTAAAGTTGTGGACCAGTGATGTCATTTGTGCATGAATGACATTACTGGTCCACAACTAACTCAAATCAACTCTCAATAACTGTAAGTACAGTACAGTTACTTGTACAAAAGAAGTATTTCCACCGGCTGTTTCTGTGCAACGCTAATAGAAACTCACGTCATATTAATATAATTCAAAGACTATTGAACTTAAATGATACCCTCCAAGATGTATAAAGACTCTACTTTCAATAATAATTTGTGTGATATGGTTTTTCCACAAAAAAGGTGCACATAATGTGTAAAAGCTGGGGAAGCTGTCCATAATCACTTAAAATAGAGCTCTCGTCAAATTGACAGAAAGAAACAAGCCAGATGAATGAGTCTTCAGAAACCATTAGCCCAGGCATCTTAAAAGCTCTGTGACTTGTACTGGAGCTGCTTACTCCAGCACTGCCCCTAAATCAGTTAATTTAGTAGAGCAGTGGGTCACACTGTCCACTAGTGGAGCAAGCACGAAACTGCAATTAGGTGTTTATTATCATTTACAGCCGAGGTTGCCATTTGCCTTTTCTACTTCTGCAAAGCAGGGACTGAACAGCTTTGTGATAACTTACACACATTTAGTGGGTTAAGAGAGTAACGATATGCAATTCAAGAGTAGGGATAAACTCATAGAAATTGCTATGGAATATTGTGCAGCTTTTGGTCTGATATCGTGGGGCTCTTCATCTCATGGTTTTTGCATAAATGGGGCAAAACTTGACGATCATTTAGCATAAAGTTCAGAGCTTTTGGAAAAATGGCAAAGATGACTGCAGATGAAACGCTCCAGCTGTCTCTATAAACACAGAAACACTTCTAAGTGCGGTTTGCTTTGGTAAAAAGAATAAACTAAAAAGATACGTTGACACGTTTCACAACCGTTTCAGAGGTTATTTCAACTAAATAATTAAAATGTGAGAAAAATTTCTCATCTAATATTACACCTGTCCACACAAGACATATTGAGCAAATGATATTTGTTTATTTAGAAAGATATTTGGGAGAACAGAGTTTTATAAAAACAAAACAATCCTTGGCTCAGGTCTACTCTGATTGATGGTTTTGTGAATGAAAAGCAGTGTTTTGTGTCAAACATCTTATCATGAAAAGGGGTTATTTTGATTGTGCAGTTCACCTTGGGGCAATGAGTTGTCTCCAGCAGATAACCAATACCTACTGATACATTAACAATGAAATATGTATTTGTCAAAGAATAACTCACTGAAACCAGAGACAGAAGTTAGGATAAAAGTTCCCCATTCAAACCTATGCGACTCAAACAGCATAACAAATAATGGTATCTCCATGAGCATTGATGGTATGCATTTTAGTATGCGGCCAACAGCTTTACTGGCAAGCCTAAGAGAAGTGAATCGATTTGACTCATAAAGACCTATTTCCTAGAATACAAAAACAGGAAAACAGGAAACATCAACGTCGCATTTTCAGAAATGTCTCTTTGCAGTTTCTTTTACATCTGAAACTTTGCATCGCTAACCAACTTTAGATGTCAGGACTGCAAAGGCTACTTCCACAGAGTAAAGTGCAACTTAAAGGAAAAATAAAACAATGGAATATAAAGGTGAGACAATAGATATAGATATAAACAATAGTATTATATACTGTGCATTTCAATCACTTTCAAAAACATCTGGGAATCTGTAAACAGACCTGCATAAGCAAATGATTCCTTTGTGAAAACATTCAGCACTCAACTAAAGCAGAACAGTATTTTTTTTTTTTCCTTTTCAGTTTTTTCAGTTTCATTTACAAGAAGCCATGGTTTTCTAATAAAGGAATCAATAGAAAGATAGTAACAACCTAAAAGCTGACACCTAGAGGCAAGAGCCTGCCTATTCACCAAAAAGTCCCGCTTTTATGGCAAAGTGAAACAGAAACCGTGCAGTGCTAGAATGGCGGTGCGCACGAGCGGGGCGCCTCCGGTGGTTTGGAGTAAGAGCAGAGAGAGAGAGAGAGAGAGAGAGAGAGAGAGAGAGAGAGAGAGTCAGGGACAGCCCTTTGAATAGAGGCCAGACACAAGCGACAAGTCTCAGTGTCGTGCTCTCAGTCCACGGGTCGCTTCTCGCCGTGTTTCTTTGTAAACTCCTCGGCGTTCTTCAGGAACTTCTTGCGGTCTTTGGAGTATTCCTCTGCGAGGTCGGCCCTCAGCGGATGCTCGGGCTGAGGACTGTTCACCAGAGCGATGAGAGACTGGATCACTAGAGGGGAGAGGCGGCAAAAAAGATAGGCGGTTTAATTTCGGGAGCTTCCTAATGACTAATTTCCCCCATCGGTTAAACAATTTTTTTTATATAAAATAAATAAATAATAATAATCAGAAAACAGCCAAAATCGAGCATACTTTAAGGTTAAGATTTTATGTTAAAATGTCAGATTTTTGTGTATTTAAGAGCCATTTGAAACCGTTAATTACGCTGTTCAATAACAAAATCGTGGGTGGCACTTTGCACTGTGTATTACATTGTACATTACAAAACATTATACAGGCTCAAAGTCCATTCAGTTTCGGAAGCCTTTGCCTTCAACAAAGTTGAATGGAAGCATGGCGGCGTGCAGAAACCCTCCCCATGGTGAACATTTGCCATTTTCATTTTTTGACATTTCCGTGAAAACAAGTCTTTCCCCTATAACTTTTTGAATGACTTGTGATAGCTCTCTCAGATCAAAAGTTATGAGTATTTTAATCTGTTATGTGTCTAAAAGTAAAACGCGATTTTCTACAATGGCATTCCACCAAAACCATAAAAATAAATAAACACTTTCCCCTTTGTTTTATGACAAACTAAGCCAGGGGTGTCAAACATGCGGCCCGGGGGCCAGATCCGGCGCCCCAAAGGGTCCAATCCGGCCCAAAGGATGACTTTGCAAAGTGTGAAAATTGCACTGAGAAGTCCTTCAATCCAATTTGATGCACTTGTGAGGGCTAAGAGGTAGCAGGTTTCAGGAGCAAGTTAAATATTAAGTTGCTTATTCATGTTTTCTGTATTACTCACTAAATGGTCAGCTATTTTCATTACCTTTGCTTGACTATAGAGAATTGCACAGTTGTCATCAATTGTAATCAGGGGTGTAGTGATAAATACAGAGGTGGGTAAACTATCCAAGGTGAGTAGTTTATCCACCTTGTTTGCCCTCATTGATTGATACAGTTGATCTGAAAATAGGTGAGTAAACTATCTGCCTCATTTTAAAGGGATGGGAAAATTGCATTTACTTGCGTTTACCCTCCACTACACCCCTGATTGTAATGCACAGTACAGACAGTAGATTTGATCATGTGCTTGATGGTAGCTGAGATAACCCTGTGGAGGTTTTGTCATGTATAGCTTATTATTGATTATTGATTTTCATTGTCTGGCCCACCTGACACCAAATTGGGTTCCATGTGGCCCGTGGACTAAAATGAGTTTGACACCCCTGAACTAAGCAGTCACGCACATCCAACAAAATAAAGCAAGCGCAGGAACCAAAAACCATATACAAAGAAAAAAAGTCTGCACACTGTAGCTCCTGTTATCTCATGTATTTAACCTTCCACAAACGTGAGGTTTCGAACGACTGCTCTTCTTCAGACATGTCCGATGTTAACGTTGCCTTTCATTCGCTAAAAAGTGCGAAGATGACTCGGTGGTGCCGTGGCGGTGACCGCAGCGATTTTGTTTCTGCATGTTCTGCAGACAGGGTGAGAATCTTTTATCAACTAAAGTTTCCCTCAGCATGCTTTCTTTTTTGTTAAGATTATTTGTGGGGCATTTTGCCTTTATTGATGGGGCAGTGGGCAGACAGGGGGGGTGGGGAGGTGGTAAAGGTACCACGGGTCGGATTGGAACTAGGGATGGGCGCGAGTACTCGGGTACTCGAGCACTCGTTCATAACGTCAGTATTCGAGTAACGTTTCTGCTGTTCGGGTACTCGCCCCCCCCCCCTTTAAAAATGGTCTAAGATCTACGCACGCATCGTCATGTGGATCTGGCAGCATGAACTGCACGGGCGTCAAGTCAGCCAGAATGTACAAGTACGTCATCCGCTTTGTTGCTTTCAAAATAAAACGCTTATTGTAACGTAACCTTATTTATTTTGAGTAATGCTTTACAGCCACAGTTTCACGCCATATAACATCACGACGAGTATTTTGATACAAGGTTTGCTGCTTCATTCGTTGAAATACTTTTTCTCCTCCAACGTGCATCAATAAGCTATTTACTTTTGTTTAAGTAACAATATTTTGAAAGTTTTAACCGGAAGTTTTCCAGCTCATCCCGAAAATGGTGGCTGGAGATTCTCCCGAATGAGACGCACGCTTCTTCATAGCGCATGCCCGATAAAACTCATTCAAAACGTTGCACTAGTTTACTGACTACACTGTTGTTTCCCATAACGTTAGCCACAAGAAATGTGGAGAAAGAATCACTTTTTGGGAGACAATCGCTTCATGGTGATCACTATTCAGCTGCAGCTGTAACGTTAATCACACTGGTCAGTTTTCACTTTTTGGCAGAACACCGGACCTTGTAATCCGTGGATTTACGTTAATGTAACAGTGATCATAAAGTAAAATGGAGGATACTGGACAATAACCTGACATTGCTGGACAATGGACATGGAAATGCCTTCGCTTGTTTCACAACGTGTCTGCTCCAAAGCGCTAATGCCATCCATCCAACCATCGGAGATAGGCTACTGTCTGAGGTAGGCTTTAGATGTTAGCTTAGCGTCACCCAATATCAGTCAGTTCCTCTCCTGACAAAAAATGCTCCAGGTAGCGCTTTTTCCATGCAAAAATGCAAACGTAATGTGTGAACAGCCCCCCACACAGCAGATTACCCCTGCTCAGTCATTACCATAGTAATCACACAGACCCCCCCCCCCTCCCCCCGCACGAGTGCTCGAGCACTCGTTCATAACAGAAGGAGAGTACTCGAGTATTTAAATTGCTTAAAATGCCCATCCCTAATTGGAACCCGGGAACCTGCGCGCCTGTCTGGATCCGGGTGACTGTTGCTAACTTTGATTGAGGTTGATGCTGGACATTAATTGACGTTACCCCGAGTCTTTCAAAGCGCGGTAATCAAACCGATACTTTTCCATCAGCCTTAAAAACACCATCTGAAAATGTAATGCCCACAGCAAATTTAGGCCTACTGTAAAAGGAGCGCAAACTGATTCTAGGTGGGTTTATCCAGGATAAAGCTGAGTGCAGGGACACAGTGGAGGATAATGCTACACTCAGTCTGGCTCGTACCTTGGTTAGTTTTGGTGGCAGGTTTCCAGTTCTCTGCACTGATCACAGGCAGGCACACCTGGCCCTTCTCGTCAATGTTGGGGTGGTAGATCTTTGTCTTGAAAGCGATCTTGGGCGGCTTGAAGGGATACTCCGGAGGGAATATGATCTCAATGCGGAAAGCGCCTTTGTCATATGGAGGATTGTCCTTGTAGAAAAGAAACAGCGGGGAAAGAAACGGGGTGGAATGTAACATGATGTAACACATTGCATTCAGATACAATTCCAACCAAAGAATGATGAGTCATCTACAGCATTCATTACTTACAGGAACAATGAGCCCTTGCCAGTTCAAAATATTTGAGTCATCCACTTGAATGTTGCGGAATAATTTCATCCCAGATTGGCGGATTTCATCCAGTTCCTGCAACAACAAAAATGTATATATGATCCTGTAGTAGTGATCCCTGTCTACTACACACTTCTTAATAATAGGTGTGGTCACAGTCAAATTGGCCAATCATTTGCCAGTGCTGAATGCTGATTTCATAAATTACAGACTACAGAGTAGGCAGTTGAGTTACAACAGTTATATCTGTGCTGTTTGCTAATAACAGGGGCGGCTTTAGCTCCGGAGGTAGAGCGGGTCGGCCAATGACGCAAGGGTTGGCGGCTCGATCCCCGCTCCCTCCCAGCTGCTGTCGCTGTGTCCTTGGGCAAGACACCTAACCCTCCTTGCTCCCGATGGTGTGTAGGCACCCTGCGTGGCAGCCTGCCGCCATTGGTGTATGAATGGGTGAATGTAGACTATCTACTGATTGTAAAGCGCTTTGGATAAAAGCGCTATATAAATGCAGACCATTTACCATAATAACAGGATAAGCCTGTGTGGACACTCTTCTACTTCCCGTCCACTGACAACGAGATTTAGCTGACATGGAAAATGTGTCAGAAGACAGGTGAACACATGACAGCAGGTATGTCACTATCAGGTGGGAACTTCCCATCACAGAAGCCATCTGTCTGTGGACAGATTTTGCGAAGCACAACAGCCTCAAAACCACGCAAGATGCAGTCATGAACCTTTACAGGTGTGTGTTTGACATCAAAATAAAGGCCGAGTTCAAAAAATGGACGTGATCCGAGCAAGGGGCCTTCCCCCCACGTTACGCCCCTGGCCCACATTCGTTGGGCATCGCGGCTAGTGTGATCCTATCGCAAGGTGGACTCTAGCACAAGTTAAAGGGCCTATTTAAAAGATAATAATATGATAATGCACATTCACACTCATTATCTTAGCTAAATACACTCACAATTTAGCGACGCTTTGTATTTACAAGTCCATAAAATAAAATGCCAAGAGTGTGTTTTTGAATGAATGAATAATCCACTAAACCGGACTGACAGCCATACTGTAAAGTGCTTTGTGTGATTATTATTATTAACCTTGACGAAGTTAGGTAGCGTTAGGTTTTGATACGAACACTAGAGCTCTGGGTCTAAGGCTGATGTTTGGTTGAGCTGAAGTCTGTCAGAATATGACTTTGGGCTAGAAAGGCACCACAGCTGTTGATGTAAAACATCTGTCTTTAGTGTATTTTGAAGTCAGCCGTGCCATACCTAGAACTCCTGTTAATGTAATGTTATAACGCTCCCAATCAATGTAACGTTATAACATAACATTAGCTGTTGGTGTGGCACGACTAACTTCAAAATCAGTGTTGTTCTGGGTTTGCAGGTCTCCCGTGAAACGATTATGCAGAAGCTAATTTCATTAATTACTTCCTCGTCTCTCTTCCTGGTCCGGAAGGTGATTTAGCGTTAAATCAAAGGATCAGCTTGCGAACTTCACGCTAGCTTGGTTCACGACGGGACCTGTTGGAGAACCGCTGCCTTCAAAGAAAAACGTAGCTAGGTGTCCGGGTTTTTTTGTCCGGTTTATTTCTAATAGTTTTCTGTGACTGCCGAATGACGTCAGAGTCCGTGTCCAGGCTATTGTCGGTAACGTAGTTAACACGAACCACACGGCCAATCGGCGGACTTTAGCTAAATTAAATACCGTTTTACTTCATAGGAGGACTGTAAACAGGCCCGCTCGGGTCAACAAAGGTTTGATTAAGTTGACATGTCGTTACAGATCTTATTAACTCCGGGTAAATGTTGTTATTTCAATGATCATGGAATTTACCTTGAGCAGCCTCCGGTTCGCCGCCATTCTGAAAAACAGTCTTTCTTCTTCGTCTTGTTCTTCTTCTTCTTCGTTCTTTCCGGCAGACAGGCGACGTCAGCGCAGTGCTTCCCTCCTCTGGACAGACTGGAGACTTTCCTCAATCTTCATTGGAAAACATTCAAATGTCCAGACGTGCTCAGTTCACACTAAGTAAAATAATAAAATAATAAAACCCTATATAAAATCATACAAATCAACAATAAAATAAAGAAAAAATAAGTCATATTAATTAACCTTATTGGTAATACAGAATTTATAGTCTGCAATCAGTAACCTGCAAATGTCACAAAAAAGTTTTTGCTGAGTATTTTTTCTTCTTTCGTAGAATGTATTACGAATTATTGTTGCATTTAGGATTCAATTCATGTCAGTACCATTTATCATCAATGCTTCTTGAAATTGAAGTCCAGACTTGACATTTGAGCCAAATGTGGTGAAATTCCGTCAAGGCCTTCCTGAGAACGAGCTAGAAAATGGCGTTCGTGAGGTCACAGTGACAAATTTTCACATTCACAGTGACACAGGCAAATTTTATGAACTTCCATCAAGGCGTTCCTGAGATATTCCATTCACGAGCATGAAACAAGCAGTCGTGAGGTCACAGTGACCTTGAACTTTGAGCTTTCACCACCAAAATGTAATCAGTTCATCCTTAAGTCCAAGTCGACGTTTAAGCTAAATTGGAACAAATTCCATCACGGCATTCCGTTCGATATCGCATTAACAAGCTTGGAAATGGCGTCGTGACAGTGGCCTTGAACTTTGACCACCAAAATTGAATTAGTTCATCCTTGAGTCCAAGTGGATGTTTGAGGCAAATTGGAGGAAATTCTGTCAAGGCATTCCTGAGTTATCACATTAACAATCTTGAAAATGGCGTTCGAGGTCACAGTGACCTTGACCTTTGCCCACCAAAATCTAATCAGTTCATCCTTGAGTCCAAGTCGACGTTTAAGGCAAATTTGATGACATTTCTGTCAAGGCGTTCCTCAGATATCGCATTAACGAACATCGGACGTCCGTACGGACAACCCAAAACCATAATTGTTGTAAAAATCGGTCCATCTTCACACACCACAGTTCAATGACTCAATTTCTGTTCACTAAGCCGTCACAACAAACCTTCTTGACATGTCTTCTTGACAGGCTAATGAACAGAACAATCACACCACACTTAAGCAGAGGTCAGTGGGATTTTCTTTATTATTATTTATTTATTATTACAAACAGCATAGCAAACTAAAAAGCTATATTTTATTTTAAAATTGCAGGGCGTGCATGCTAATTGTAGGGGTAGTTCAAGCACCCCCTAGTGCCGTCATGGACTTCAGTCCGTCACTTCTTTGCTTCAGCCTTGCGTTGATGACATGCTGTAAAACACAGATTATGCAAGTAAATGTGAGTCCAGTGTTGTTTATGGTTTGTTGTTGTATGTTATCGTTGGATTCTACATTGCCACTTCATACCAGTTGCTGGAGCTGAACCAGCCAATTCTCCAGAATTCTGTTCCAGACCTCTCTGTCCCACACCCTGAAGTCCTGCTCGTACTGTGGCCGGCTCCAACGCTCCAACGCTTCTGCTACATCCTCCCTGACGTCCCTCATCATGTCGTAGATGTCCGCCAACAGGTTTAACTAGGAAGTTGCTCACACTTAAATGTCACAAATGTAGGAAGATATGTGGGAAATTGTGTGAAAAGGCTTCTCCCTTACCTTTTCCCCTGACCCCATAGAGCTTCTATGCTGAGAACAATATAGTAGGATGTGCAGAGAATAAATTAAATCAATCCGTAACAAGTACTGGAATCAACTGCTTTCGGTGAGGATGAACGCATTTCACAATGATTTTTAATAAATCAGTTCTTATAGAGAACAATAATAATTAGTCACAGAATAAAGGCTGGCAGAGTATGATTACAAAATATATTGAACCAATTTATTACATATTCTGCCTTTTATTACACAGCAGAATAGGTACAAATGTAATTAAATCAATCAGATGATGCTCTGATGAAGGCCCATGCCCGAAACGCGTCAGTCTAGCCTGAAATAAAAATGGAAACCTGAGCAAAAGTCTTGCATTTTACTTTTTGGAGTGCCGCTATTCTCACTCATCGAGTGATTTTCTCCTACAAGTTTCTTCTGTAGCTGAGCACCCACAGCCAAGCAGGCAATTGAGGAAGCGCACCTGTTCTACATCTCAACGTAATTAAATCAACATTTGTTTAAACACATGTAAGGATATTCATCTTTTCATTAATTGCAACAGTAAAATAGAAGGTATTATGTCAGATTCTTCTTTTCCAGTCAGGATTCACGATTCTCCTGTTCCGGCTTCATTTCGTCTGAACTGCAATTGAGCAAAAGAAGACACATCACATATACCATCCACTCCTGTGAACCTCTACATGAAGACACATCACATATACCATCCACTCCTGTGAACCTCTACATGAAGACACATCACATATACCATCCACTCATGTGAACCTCTACATGAAGACACATCACATATACCATCCACTCATGTGAACCTCTACATGAAGACACATCACATATACCATCCACTCATGTGAACCTCTACATGAAGACACATCACATATACCATCCACTCCTTTGAACCTCTACATGAAGACACATCACATATACCATCCACTCCTGTGAACCTCTACATGAAGACACATCACATGTACCATCCACTCCTGTGAACCTCTACATGAAGACACATCACATATACCATCCACTCCTGTGAACCTCTACATGAAGACACATCACATATACAATCCACTCATGTGAACCTCTACATGAAGACACATCACATATACCATCCACTCATGTGAACCTCTACATGAAGACACATCACATATACAATCCACTCCTGTGAACCTCTACATGAAGACACATCACATATACCATCCACTCATGTGAACCTCTACATGAAGACACATCACATATACCATGCACTCATGTGAACCTCTACATGAAGACACATCACATATACCATCCACTCATGTGAACCTCTACATGAAGACACATCACATATACCATCCACTCATGTGAACCTCTATGAAGACACATCACATATACAATCCACTCATGTGAACCTCTACATGAAGACACATCACATATACATCCACTCATGTGAACCTCTACATGAAGACACATCACATATACAATCCACTCATGTGAACCTCTATGAAGACACATCACATATACAATCCACTCATGTGAACCTCTACATGAAGACACATCACATATACATCCACTCATGTGAACCTCTACATGAAGACACATCACATATACCATGCACTCATGTGAACCTCTACATGAAGACACATCACATATACCATGCACTCATGTGAACCTCTACATGAAGACACATCACATATACATCCACTCATGTGAACCTCTACATGAAGACACATCACATATACCATGCACTCATGTGAATCTCTACATGAAGACACATCACATATACCATCCACTCATGTGAACCTCTACATGAAGACACATCACATATACCATCCACTCATGTGAACCTCTACATGAAGACACATCACATATACATCCACTCATGTGAACCTCTACATGAAGACACATCACATGTACCATCCACTCATGTGAACCTCTACATGAAGACACATCACATATACATCCACTCATGTGAACCTCTACATGAAGACACATCACATGTACCATCCACTCATGTGAACCTCTACATGAAGACACATCACATATACCATGCACTCATGTGAATCTCTACATGAAGACACATCACATATACCATCCACTCATGTGAACCTCTACATGAAGACACATCACATATACATCCACTCATGTGAACCTCTACATGAAGACACATCACATACAGTATACCATCCACTCCTGTGAGCCTCTACATGAAGACACATCACATATACCATGCACTCATGTGAATCTCTACATGAAGACACATCACATATACCATGCACTCATGTGAACCTCTACATGAAGACACATCACATATACCATCCACTCATGTGAACCTCTACATGAAGACACATCACATATACCATGCACTCCTGTGAACCTCTACATGAAGACACATCACATGTACCATCCACTCATGTGAACCTCTACATGAAGACACATCACATATACCATCCACTCCTGTGAACCTCTACATGAAGACACATCACATATACCATCCACTCATGTGAACCTCTACATGAAGACACATCACATATACCATCCACTCATGTGAACCTCTACATGAAGACACATCACATATACCATCCACTCATGTGAACCTCTACATGAAGACACATCACATATACCATCCACTCATGTGAACCTCTACATGAAGACACATCACATATACCATCCACTCATGTGAACCTCTACATGAAGACACATCACATATACCATCCACTCATGTGAACCTCTACATGAAGACACATCACATATACATCCACTCCTGTGAACCTCTACATGAAGACACATCACATATACCATGCACTCATGTGAACCTCTACATGAAGACACATCACATATACCATGCACTCATGTGAACCTCTACATGAAGACACATCACATGTACCATCCACTCATGTGAACCTCTACATGAAGACACATCACATGTACCATGCACTCATGTGAATCTCTACATGAAGACACATCACATATACCATGCACTCATGTGAATCTCTACATGAAGACACATCACATATACCATCCACTCCTGTGAACCTCTACATGAAGACACATCACATATACCATCCACTCCTGTGAACCTCTACATGAAGACACATCACATATACCATGCACTCATGTGAACCTCTACATGTAGCATATGTGCTGAATATCCTAATTTAGCAGATGGGGTTCAGCACTAGGGATGTAACGATATATTGTTTTAAGGTATGCCATGATATCAAGCAACCATGGTTATTGTACCTTAAGCTTTCCCTGTAATACGGTGCCCAGGATATGTTGTGCAATATTCCACTACAAATAAATCCATATGGAGGACACTTGTGCAACCGTTCTCATATTAGTTTCAGTTTTAGTTCAATAAAGCAATATTTTTCTTCAAACCAAAACACTTGTTTGTTTGTTTTCTGATGTGCCATAGTACGTTAAAAAATGAATACCGTGAAATACAGTATACCGTCATTATCGTTCCATCCCTATTCAGCACTTACCGCATTCTTCAGCAGGCTTCCAGATTTGGCAAAGATATTGTTTCTCCTTGCAGTGGCTGGTTTGTTGAGCTCCGGATTGTCCTGTGGGACCGTCTGGGCCTGAGAGGCAGGGTGGGATCGGGAGAGGTCGGGAGACGAGGGTTGGGGGTGTGAATGGGACTGAGGTGTTAGGTAATTTTGGGCTTGGTTTCCTGTATAAGGCTGAGATGGGGCATAGGAATGGGATGGTGTGTAGGACTGAGGAGGTGTGTAGGACTGAGGAGGTGTGTAGGACTGAGAAGGTGTGTAGGACTGAGAAGGTGTGTAGGACTGAGGTGGTGTGTAGGATTGAGGTGGTGTGTAGGATTGGGAAGGTGTGTAGGACTGAGAAGGTGTGTAGGATTGGGAAGGTGTGTAGGACTGAGAAGGTGTGTAGGATTGGGAAGGTGTGTAGGATTGAGGTGGTGTGTAGGACTGAGAAGGTGTGTAGGACTGGGCCTGTGAGTAGGTCTGTGTTGGCGCAGAAGATTGGAAAGGATTGCTCGATGTGAAGCTCTGAGTGTTCAGGTAGGCTTGTGTTTGTGAATAGGACTGGGGCACTGGGATGGAGTCGAGCAACGTGGGCGGCGGAGGCGGTGGGAAGCTATCGGCTCCGTCCACCTCGGCGGGGGTCCCGGGGGCTCCGAGCTCATAGTGCTTCTTCCTGAGCTCCCCCAGGCGGACCCGCTCGTGGTCCAGCTGCTTCTCCAGTTCCAGCACCTTCACCTGGGATTTTGAAGAAACAAAACACACACACACACACGCTAGATACACACGTCCTCTGCCCTTGTCAGTCACCTAACTTGCTATCAACACACAATGGAGAGCCCCAGGGATGACGTATATTTTTGTAGTCGGAACGCGGAAGTCGCGGACTTCCGGGTTCTTCACTGTTTCTGCCTAAGGGATTTTTGAATTGGTTTTTGGTGCGATGCTTCAAATAAGGTCTGTGGGCAACGCAAGCTTAATCAAACGCGAACCAGTGTTCAGCGGGATAATCGTCACACATGAGGACCACCAGCGTAAATGCGAGCACTAGAAGTAAAAAGCTTGTGCTAAGCTAATCCAGAAGTACACACAGTGTAGGCTTCCCCGTCACGTCACCACTCAACCTGGAGTGTTGTTGATGTGTGCGCTGCTGTGCACGGATTACCCCGGGCTGAACCAGGTGAGGGAAAGAGAATTTCCGTGTTCGTCCTTTGAAGCGATGACGTTATTGACGTATAATATCCCCGTCGACTCAACAGTGTAGTCTCATTTAGCCGTTTGCTAGCTAGCCGCCCTTTTAACGGCACGTAAAAGCTTAAAAACTCATAAAAGTGGTCCTCATGTGTGAAGATTATCCCGCTGAACACTGGTTCGCGTTTGATTAAGCTTGCGTTGCCCAGAGACCTCATTTGAAGCATCGCGCCAAAAACCCATTCAGAAAATCCCATAGGCGAAAACAGTGAAGAACCCGGAAGTGTTATCGTTGTTTTCCGGACTCATTCCTGGGGCTCTCTATACACAAAACAGGACATCTGAGATAAATGAACATAAAACAAAATGTCACCTGAGCCTCCATCTCCTCTTTCTTCAGCTTGATCACAGACATACCAGAGAAGTCCATCACGCCTGTGAAGATAACGTCAAAACAAACCACATGCAATCAGTACTTGTGGAATCACAGTGGCATTACAAGGTCCTTGTTATGTCTCGGCAGATCACCTTGGTCACTCATCCGCCGCTGGCCATGTTTGGTGGAGGTGACGACCACGGCGGCCATGTCGTTGACATGTCGCGAGGCCTGCTGCAGCGTGTGCAGCTTCTTGTTGTTACGGTCAGCCTTCACCTGGAGACACCACACCAATCATCATGCAGAATATGAACGTATTGGGGGGCACCAAATGAGCGGCTGATCAGATCATAGAGGACGTTTCCACTCGAGTCTGTACCTTGGAGGCGGCGACGAGCTGCGCAGTGCTAGCAGCGATCTCATGCGAACAGGCGATGAGCTCCTCGTATTTACCACCGTCAGTCACGACCCGGTCAGCAGAATCTCTGACAGCACGGAGATACATACAGTCCAAGCATAAGCATGACCTCCTCAGGCTCAGTGTTGGTGCTTTGACATAATCATTGTAATAATAATAATAATAATAATAGAGGTATATTATGTAATAGACACGACTAATAATCTGTTTTCATTTTGAGTCGATGGTTTGTTACTTACAGCATCTGCGTGGCCCCCCATCCTACAGCCTTAGAGGCAGAGATTAATCCCTCTGTCCAGCAGGAGTTTTTGGCATAAAATTCCTGGACAGATGCTGCCCCCTATGGAGAGAAAAAGAGCATCCTTTTATGCATCTTCGACAGCCGATTCTGTTCAAGCGCGGGTTCACTAGATTGAGATTCTACAAATTCAGACTGAAGTATGTGCGATGAGTATCTAATAGAAAATGCTTGTGTATATAACATCTACAGCTGTGATGCAAAGTGAGGTTGTGCTGAGAGAGAACTAAGAGAAGAGACTGGAGGAAATTGGTTTTGAGAGCTGAGCATGAAAGTGTACACTTCTGTCGGGAAAGTAGATCAGTAGAAAATTCAAATCTCTCCTGAACTTTGATTGTGAACTTCCAAGTGACAGTGTGTCACACCAACTCACCCTGCCTCCTTCCACGACGTCTTTCTGCAAGTCAGTAGCAGCTGTCACCAGCATGTGAATGGCCTGGAGGGGAGACGTACAGATAGAATAGCTAATGGGTGAATCTGAATCTCAACCTGAGTTCACAGGAAATGATTTGCAAACAGGACGCCGTCTCACCTTCATCAGGTCTGAACAGGATCCAAGGATACTGTGACGGAAAATAACAAAGTGAAGATGAATGAAGAGAATAAAGAAGCTAAAAAAATGTACATCTCAGTAAGGTTGTCAAAAGTATCGATACTAAAAAATAATAATGGATAAAATACTAATTTGCAACCGTATCGATACCGGTAGTGCTTTCTCTGACAAATCAAACATACTACTGATTTGTCCCTCCTTTCTGATAGGCTGATGACTAGAGCAGGGCTAATCTGCTGTGTAGATCCGACCCCCTCCCCCCCCGCGCCCCCCATCCCACTCAGTAGTATTGGGTATCGATATTTTCCTGGGTATCGATAACAAAGTTTGAAATTCTAGTATCGTGACGACCCTACTTCACAGACAATATTGTTTGTTTACTTACTTCTTGTTGACCTCTAGCTTAACGCCAGATGTGTCTCTCTTTGCCTGATTCAGTATCTCCTGAGAAAGAGAAAAGATTGAAACAGCTGTGAGAAATGGTGGTTTCACCATATATATATATTATGCGCGTGCGTGTGTTTATCTGTCATTATGTGTGGGCCTTATGTCCTTACATCCATGCGCAGCACAGCCTCCTCAATAGCAGTAGATGTAGCGATCATCTCGTTATCCACCATGTGTCCCTTTGCCACATCCTGCCCTTTCGGACGCAGCTCCTTAACAAGAAACAAGATGAACACGCTTGAAGTTTGCATCATAGCTTGTTCTGATAGGAATAAGTAGTGGAGCAAGTATTGGGAACTTCTTTGATCTTGAGACCAGTGATTCCAAAACTGTGATACGCAAGAGCCTTGCTGATTGCCATCGGCCTATTGGCAAATAAGATGACATTTGCCAAAGTTGATCTGTTGTGGTGCATCAATTTTGCACTGGCTAAACATCTTGGCTATTTGCAGTCTGACTCGGACAACAGTAGCCTGCCCAGGTGCAGATTCAGAGAAGATCCAGTAGGTGGTAGTAACGCTACTATAACACCACGCATAACAGCCTGGAAAGGCGATAAAGCATGCCGAAATGACCAAGAAAGCAAGTAACTGATATAGAGCACCGCAGGAATGATGTATTTTTGTAGGCTTAACCAGAAATCGCCGCCATGTTGGTTCATCGGGGGGGGGGGAGTCTACAGGGTTTTAGAATGGGGATTTCACTTGAATGCCTCAAATAAGGTCTGTGGTTAACAAAAGTTTATGGGAGCGCGAATTTAGGTTAAGCAGAATAATCTTCACGAACGTTAATCACTTTTATGCCTTTTGAAGCGTTTTCTAAAAATCACGTAAAAAAAACCGCATTCACGTTTCATTTATATGTTAAATTTATGCTGCCCTCCAGCTGTAAAAATCTGTATCAGCCCAGAATTTCACAATCGGTGCATCCCTAGTAGTTATTTAGCCTTTCTGATGCTATTGCATGGTTAAATCAAGGAGGGGGGGTATCTGCAGTGGGAAGTGGTACTTGGGAAATTTGGTACAGTGGTACATGGTCTGAAAAGTTTTGGAACCTCTGTTATAGACATACAAATCTGGTTCCCCCCAAATCTGTCCCCAAGGCGAGGATGTTTCTAAGTCAAACCTGTCCCAAGGCGAGGATGCGCTGCACCGTGTAGCGTGTTGCAGAGGGGTTGGCTCTCGGCAGGCTGGCTTGGAGCTTCAGCTCCTTCAGGAACTGCAGACAGTGGCTCGCACAATCCCGACAGCTGTCACTCAAACCTAGAGCACACAAAGAGTGCATTATAGTGTATGTATATCATACCTGCCCACTTTAGGCTGCGAAAAAGAGGTAGGGGAGCCGCCATGTCCGTCAAAACTCCGCCGGTGATGATGTGATCTGTTGTTCTGTCGATTTATGCTGCCTTGTCGAAAAATGCGCGTGCTACGCTATCGAAAAATGCTACCTTATCTGTAAAGGGGAGACTGGGTACCCATAGAACCCATTTTCATCCAGATATCTTGAGGTGAGAGGTCAAGGGACCCCTTTAAAAAAAGATTTCCCCCTCGCCAAAAGAGCGTTATTTAGCTCCCTTCCCGTCAAGCTAGCATGACACAGTTAGTACCAATGGATGCCTTAGGTTGCTTATCCCCAAGGTACTCACAGTTACGTTGGGGGTACGTAAATCTGTCCAGCTCCCTGGAGGTACAGGGGGTACCCACCAGCAGGTTGAATGTTTGAGGGGGTACAGGACTTAAAAATGTTGGGGGACCACTGCCTTAGGACATCTAGTTTCATATTAGACAAAACTTCCATCTGTCTTCAAAACTAAAGCCACAACAGCCATTAGAAATGACCAATCAGGAACACAGCAATAAACAATAAACAGCAGGAGAAAGGGTTAAAAATAGGGAGACTCCCGCGAAAATGTGTGTGTGTGTGTGTGTGTGTGTGTGTGTGTGTGTGTGTGTGTGTGTGTGTGTGTGTGTGTGTGTGTGTGTGTGTGTGTGTGTGTCTTACGGTCAGCCTGGTCAGTGGGAGCAGAATGTGAGGTAGCTGCTCCGTTGACAATAGTGTCAGCGGCGAGATGGGAGAACTGCGTGACCGCTCTCAACAAACCACTGGCATCTAGAAAGAATATGAGACGATCATGGACGCTCAAATCTCTTCAGTTAAAAGCTTTCCTTGGAGCTCAAACACACACATCTGAAAACACCCCACTGCTTACACACCATTCATGAAACACACACATCTGAAAACACTCCACTGCTTACACACCGTTCATGAAACACACACATCTGAAAACACTCCACTGCTTACACACCGTTCATGTAAACACACACATCTGAAAACACTCCACTGCTTACACACCGTTCATGAAACACACACATCTGAAAACACTCCACTGCTTACACACCATTCATGAAACACACACATCTGAAAACACTCCACTGCTTACACACCGTTCATCAAACACACACATCTGAAAACACTCCACTGCTTACACACCGTTCATGAAACACACACATCTGAAAACACTCCACTGCTTACATACCGTTCATCAAACACACACATCTGAAAACACTCCACTGCTTACACACCGTTCATGAAACACACACATCTGAAAACACTCCACTGCTTACATACCGTTCATGTAAACACACACATCTGAAAACACTCCACTGCTTACACACTGTTCATCAAACACACACATCTGAAAACACTCCACTGCTTACATACCGTTCATGAAACACACACATCTGAAAACACTCCACTGCTTACACACCGTTCATCAAACACACACATCTGAAAACACTCCACTGCTTACACACCGTTCATCAAACACACACATCTGAAAACACTCCACTGCTTACACACCGTTCATCAAACACACACATCTGAAAACACTCCACTGCTTACATACCGTTCATGTAAACACACACATCTGAAAACACTCCACTGCTTACACACTGTTCATCAAACACACACATCTGAAAACACTCCACTGCTTACACACCGTTCATGTTTCCCACGTACACCAACTGGCTCTGCTGCATTTTGTCTATGGAGCCCAGAGTGATTTCAGCCCGGTTCACCAAGTAATCTGAATGATAGTGGAAAAACAGCTGGTGAGATAACTGAACAACCTACTTGAATGAGTGAGTGAGTGAGTGAGTGAGTGAATGAATGTGTGAGTGAGTGAGTGAGTGAGTGAGTGAATGAATGGGTGAGTGAATGAGTAAGTGAGTGAATGAATGGGTGAGTAAGTGAGTGAGTGAGTGAATGAATGGGTGAGTGAGTGAGTGAGTGAGCGAGTCAGTGAGTGAGTGAGTGAGTGAGTGAGCGAGCGAGCGAGCGAGCGAGTGAGTCAGTGAGTGAGTGAGTGAGTGAGTGAGTGAGTGAGTGAGCGAGCGAGTGAGTGAGTGAGCGAGTCAGTGAGTGAGTGAGTCAGCGAGTGAGTGAGTGAGTGAGTGAGTCAGTGAGTGAGTGAGTGAGTGAGTGAGTGAGTCAGTGAGTGAGTGAGTGAGTGAGTCAGTCAGTGAGTGAGTGAGTGAGTGAGTGAGTGAGTCAGTGAGTGAGTGAGTCAGTGAGTGAGTGAGTCAGTGAGTGAGTGAGTGAGTGAGTGAGTGAGTGAAAGAGATTTACCAGGTGAGCTGGTGCAGCGGACATGTATGGGGTCATCCAGTTTGGCCACGGCGTCCAGGATGATGCCCTCAGCCTCCACCACTGCACACTGCAGCAGACAGAACTGCTCCTCCTGCAGCTTCTGGGTCAGCTCGCCTTCACGACACGCCTGAACACAAGGTTATTGTTCAACTTTTGCATTTTTCAATCGTTTTTATTGTCATTTTGTCTTGACTTTGTTTTCAATCTCAGTTTAGTTTTAACTATTTTTTTATGCGAGTTTAGTGATTTTGGTAGTTGTTGAAATATGGGGTATTTGCCAGGGGCAAGATTCTAAAAGGTCAGAAAAAGTATATATACGGTATATATATTTTTTTTAACTCAACAAAACATCACCATTTACCATTTACAAATGTTATTCACTTAGGACAGATGAACAACCATCCACAAAAGACAACTATTACAGACGTGTGTGTCAGTCAGTGTGTTTGTGTCATTAAAAAGGAACATTCAACTGGACACAACAGTACATAAAATGTAGATATAGGCACAAACAGTCTACACAAGATGCAGCCTTGAGTTCAAAATGCCAAGTGGAACTGGCACAGCGGAAAAAAGAAAAAGTAAGATAGATTTCATATCCACCCAAAATAGTAGGCGTATTTATGAAATAAATTGACAGACAAAAACTAAAGACATTTTCTCTATAATTTGTTTATTTTAGATTTTTTTTTTATAAACACATACAGTTTCAGTTAGTTATGTTTTTGTTGTTGTTGTAAAGCTTTGTTTTTGTTTTTTTCACAACTAGTTTTCGTTATTGCGTTAACGATAATAACCTTGGCCTACGAAGACAAACCCAAACCCATCAGCTCGGCACCCGAAGACGTTCATGAATTTCACATTTGCCCCCTATTAGTCGATTAGTAGTCGATGAGAAGAGTCTTAGTCGGCCAGTGAAAGGAGCCTATAGCAGCTTCAGCAGCACACAGCCAGGCAGGCATACCTGTTGCTGCAGTCGGGCCTGCAAGCTTCCCAGCTCTCTGCTGCTCCTCTGCCTCTCGTGGTCCAGGGAACTCTGCTGCTGCTGTGCCTGCTGTCTGAGCGACTTTAGCTCCGCCTCCTGCTCCCTCACAGAGCGCAGCAACACCTCCCTCTCTGCCTGCAGCCCTGTCAGCGTGCCGCTCAGCTGGGACCCCGCCTGGACATATAGAGCATTACATAATGGAGCATTATTATTATTATTATTACCCCCCCCCCCCCCTATTTTTTATCCCCCATTAGTGCTAATTTAATTTATTTATCCTGGTTGCTGCTACACCCTCTGCCGATCTGGGGAGAGCTGAACACTGGCTCCATGCTTCCTCCGAGACATGGGAAGACAGGGGAAGCTTCACCGGTAGGACATAGCACGTGGGAGGATCACGCTATTCCAACGAGTTCCCCTCCGGAGGCATCGTGGACTACGTTAGAAGAAAGGGTCCGAGATGAACCGTCCTACCATTTCTTTGCTTTGCAGGGCGCCGTTTGCACGTGTCACTTCCGCTCGAGCTTGGTCCAGCTCTCGTCTCAGTCTGTCAATCTCTAACTTCTGCTCTGCGTTGATGGCAAGCTGTAAAACATGACATATGCAAGTCAATGTGAGTCCGGGGCCAGGAGTATTTAACCCTAACATACAGTACATGTCTTTGATGGTGGGAGGAAACCGGAGCACCCAGAGGAATCCCACACGAACACGGGGGGAGAACATGCAAACTCCACACAGAAACGATCTGGGATGGACCGGGGGTTCGAACCTTCTTGTTGCAACAGTGCTAACCACTGAGCCACCGTGCCGTCACATTGGCTTCATGTGCATATTTCCTACGAGCGGTTTGATTCTCGGTCATCATCGGTTCATACCTGTTGCTGGAGCTGAGCCCTCAAGGCCTCCAGCTCTCTGTGGTTCCTGTCCCTCTCCAGGTCCAGGCAGCCCTGCTGCTGCTGTGCCTGGTGCCTCAGGGAGGAAAGCTCCGCCTCCTTCTCCATGGCAGAGCGCCGCAGGGCGTCCCTGTCCGCCTGCAGTCCTGCTAGCGTGCTGCTCAGCTGGGACCCCTCCTGGAGACCATATAAGAAAGACAAACATGGCGACGGCCGGGGCAATTGAATGAGACATGTACACATTTGAAAACGTGTGTATGTATTTAAAGTTTTACCACTCTGTTCTCATCATTCTTACCATCTCCTTATTTCCCAGAGCATTGCGGATGTGAGACACTTCTGCTCTTTGCTCAAGTAATTCTCTGTTTAGCTGGTCAACCTCCTGCTGCCGCTGATCCATCTACTCAGAAGAGGAGACATATAGTCAACGTTCTCAGGATAGTTTTCATGAGACGATTTGGTTGAAAGGTTGATGCAATAGAAGTTATTTATCAGTTGTGCTGTCTGCTGCAGCAGTTTAGGGTCACAGGGTAGGCCCACCTTGATTCTGTTCTCCTGTTTGAGATGGTCCAGCTCGTTAGCTAGCTGCTGTCTGGCCCTCAGCAGATCATCTTGCTCTTGTTTTGCATTGGTGAGAATCTTCACCGTGTCTGCGTTCTGCACACGTAAACAACAACAACAGCAACAACAAATCCACAATTCAGAGTAAGTAACAAACGTCAAACGCCTGATCAGACACATGTGTACATACGGGCAACTGCACCTTCTTCATGAGGTCAGCGTGCCCGCTAACCAGCTCCGCGTGTCTCTCTTTGAGCTGAGAGAAACGGAGCTCTGCTGCCTGAGCTCTACCTGTATTGAGAAGAGAAGAGAAATAAGAAATGACGTACAGCTCAACTACCTTGCGATTCTCTATTTCAGACACAACCCGAAAGTGTGCACTCACTATCTGCCTCCTTGTATCCGACCTGTGCCCCCGCATTGGCGACAGTGGCACAGCGCAAACCCTGCACTTCCATCCGCAGTTGTTCATTGTCCACCAGCGCCATCTGCTTGTGAGTGCGCTGCTCCTCCAGCTCAGCTGCCAGACGGCTCACTTGAGACTTCAACTCCGTCACACACCTCTGAGCCTGCGATGAGGTGGAACAGAGGAGTTATTATGCACCATGATATCGGCACGTCATCATCGGTATCAGCCGATAAAGGTTTTAAAAAGAAATATTGGCATTGGCCATATAGCTATATATACATTAGAGCCCGACCGATACTGGATTTTTGAGGCCTATGCCGATACCGATATTAGGGAGTAAAAGAAATCCAATATCGATATATCGGCCAATATTCTTATATTAAATATACACATTATATTACACAATGTTTTTGCAATGATCCCTCAAATATCAAACACTTGACAAAGATATGACTTGACATGACTTGAGATATGTAATGTAGGCAGGATATTTTACAGCTTATCAATAAACTTTATTGTCCAAAATGACATTAATGCAATGAAACAGTAAACTTAACTGGGGATTTAATAATTATAAATAACTAGAAATACAAAAGCACAAATAGAACAAATAGAAAATATAACTTGAATTTAAAAAAAAAATCAAATATACAACATGTTGTCTATGACTTAAAAAATAAAAAATAAAGAAATATCGGCATATCGGCCAACATATCGGCCGATACCGATATATCGGTTATCGGCCGATAATATCGGTGGACCGATAAATCGGTCGGGCTCTAATATATATATCTGCCAATATGACAGGCCAATGCCCAAATGCTCTGGTGGCTACTGTCAGTTGTTGTTGTCAGCCGTTATGTTGTTGTTGTTGTTGTTGTTGTTGCTGTTGTTGTTTTTAGATGCTGCCATTTTGGCCAGGTTTTGCTCGTAAAAGAGATCTTTGATCTCAAGACTAACTGGTAAAAATAAAGGTAAAAATAAAATAAAAAATCCAAGCATGTTTAAGTAGGATGAACCTTCCCTTTTTGTTCTAAAAGAAAATTTTACATAAATGAAAAATATTACATGTTTTACATAACCTTAGTTGGAGAGACTTGATGTTCTCTGGAATTAGGTGTGTGTGTGTGTGTGTGTGTGTGTGTGTGTGTGTGTGTGTGTGTGTGTGTGTGTGTGTGTGTGTGTGTGTGTGTGTGTGTGTGTGTGTGTGTGTGTGTGTGTGTGTGTGTGTGTGTGTGTGTGTGTGTGTGTGTGTGTGTGTGGGGGCATATATCGGTATCAGCAATCGGCAAAAAGAGTTGGAAAATATCGACATATCGGTGCATATATGTGCATCCCTAAAATGATGGTATATATAACACACACACACACACACACACACACACACACACACACACACACAAATCCAGACTTACCTGCGTCTTAATGAGGTGCAGCTCTGGTTTGAGCACCTCCAGCTCCCTCCTCAGAGTGTCGTTCTCCGTCTCTGTCTCCTTCTCCCTCTGCTCCACCCCAACATCTGCCGCTCCCATTTGGCTGAGCAGGTAGTACTGCCACGACACACAAAAACATCTTCCATGATGCCAGACAGACATTTGGCTGAGCAGGTAGTATACTGCCACAACACAAACACATCTTCCATCATGACAGACAGACATGTGGCTGAGCAGGTAGTACTGCCAGACAAAATAGTGCTTTGTCTAATTGATATAGGAGTTACAGTACCTGTGGGATCTGAGGAGCTTCCCTGTGCTCTGGTTGAGGCTCCACCTCCTCTTCCTCATAAGGCTCCTCATTGGGCATAACTACCACCGGCTTCTTGTACTCGGCCAGGGCAGCGGCACGGAGGAAGTTGGGAGGAGACTGAGGGTATTCCACAAACAAAATATTACACTTATGCACATTGGGAATACACACGCACGCGCAGACAACGCAGACACGTACTGTATGTACTTGTGGAAACACACAACCGACGACTTACATCTGGTAGATCTGGGATCAGGATGACACGTTTAAAGAACTCCATTTCTCTGGCTCGGTCAAAGAACTGTGTGAGACTGAAGAGCAGACAGTTGTCACTAAACCTTATCTGAGCCATGAGGGATATAAGAGTCTGTGTGTTGATGATGAATGATAAAACGTACCTGGTGAACAGATCACGGAACCGCTCCCGATGTCCCAGAAGAGCGTCTGCCGAAACACCTACAAAACAAAGGATATGATCGATGTAGGGTTTGATTGAAGACAAATTTGCATGTGTGTTCATGCGTGTGTGTGTGTGTGTGTGTGTTTGTGCGCGTGTGTTTGTGTGTGTGTGTGTGTGTGTGTGTGTGTGTGTGTGTGTGAGAGAGAGACTCACGGCTGTGAAGTTTGAACATCAATCTGACAGAGAAGTGATAGAGAAAGCTGCAGTCCTGTATGAGGGGTATCAGAGGTGCCAGGCGGCACTGGCCAGCTGGAGTAGTAGATTTGGCCGCGTTGGCATCCAGCTGACGCAGCACTTTGAGTGAGAACAAACAAAGACCAATGAAAGAGGTAGATCAACATAGACTATAGATTGGGCTGCAAAGGTATAAGTGGGCTACCAAATTTGAAAAACATGATATATGGGGGGGGGGGGGGGGGGGGGGTAATCAATAATGCATAGTGCTCTCTGGGCATTATTTGGCCTCCATACTGCTTACAGTCGGATATGGGCCGTGAACATTTTTGAGACTTTCAAGGGGGCCAGTATGGATGAACAACAATGAAACCTGCACAGCGCAAAGAGACGCCACAGGATGGACTAACCTGTCTCGGCCATCTTCAGGCCGGCGTCCATGTAATCCAACAGTTCCTGCGTCATATCTAACCTGCAATATGTTGAAACAAGGTTCCTGTATTAATCCCCAAATGTCATGTTTACCTGTAGCCTAGGGCGTTTAATGTTTTTGCATTATTGTGGGAAAGAAGTAGAAACTTACACTTTGTTCATGTCACTTCCGGCCTCTCTCTCCAGAGTCTCATCGCTGGCTTCCAGGTTACCGGGGATTGACTTGTGCTGTGGAAGGGGACGTGATCATTGCCTAATAATGTCCAAACATCAATAACATTGTCCTAATATCACCCTAAAGAATAACATAATATAATATAATATATATATATATATATATATATATATATATATATATATATATATATATATATATATATATATATATATATATATATATATATATTATATATATATAATATATATATATATATAATATAATATCACCCTAAAGAACAATTTTAACAATCTCACCTTAGCGTGGAATTCCATTTTGAGACAGAGGAATTTGGCACACAAGGCGACGATGTGACCGTATCGATCATGCAGGTTTCCCTGGGAAGAAAATCAGATACATGCTAGCTGTCATTAACCAACACGACACTAGATGTCACTATGTAGGAAGATTGGTGCGAAATTATTGTACTTTCGTCTTAAGTATTGAGTATTTTGAGCACAATTCTCATCATATTACTCACCCAGAGAATGCCCATATCTTTGACATTGCGGCAGTATCTGTTGGAATCTCTAACAGCCTGCAGATCAGACACACGGGACAAGGAGCTTTAGATGACGCAGGTGTGGAAGAAGACGCGAGAGAGGCAGTTTGAGAAGTTTATTCAATCTGTCGGTGGGGAGCCAAGGAACTCCAAATCTGGATGATTACGCAGTTTTAAATGGTTGAATATTCATGATTATAGGTAATACAGACAGAATATAATAAAGCTATGGCTCTAAATGTATAAGGTCATATGAACAAGACTGAACAACAACCAATGATCGCCTAATTATAGTTCTAGCACTTTAAGGAGTAAGAAGAGGTGACCCGCTTCATCTAGAAGACAACATAGCATTATTTACTTCACATCAGTGTAGACACTGAACTCACATTTGGGTGTCCGTCCCTTAGCAGTTTGTGCAGCAGGTTACAGAACTTCCAGCTGACCATGGCGTTGCTGGACAGAGGCAGGTTCAGGATGTAGGACCAGAAGGTGGTGGCTCCACCCTCCTTATGTGTCCCCATGATGATAGCATCACAGTGGTGAAGGAGATTCAACAGACCAAAATACTAACACACACCATATGCAGACGCAAACACACCCAACAGACCCATGGATGGCAGCGCAGTAGGCCTCAAATGGGGGTCACTGTAAAGTTTGCATAAATACGTTGTGTGTGTGTGTGTGTGTGTGGGGGGGGGGGGGTATTCCAATAGTAATATAGGGGATATTAATCTGCGAAGAGCGGGGAAATAACCCATGTGATAGACTAAATCAAATAACCCATGTGAACTAACCCATGTGATAGACTTAAATCAGATGCTTTGGGGGTTTTACACTAACCTGTTACTAAGTCATTCTCCAAGCATGATCCCAAGCCATGGGGTAATCAATAGGTAAAAAGGATACTGCGTACATATTTCTCTTTCAGCGGTGTTTCACTGGGGGTGACGGTTTTGCTGATGCAGTGAAGCTGAAAGAAATGAGAGGACAGCCTTTATCTGAGGTGCATCTTAAAGCAGCTCAATGAGGAAGTCTGGATTATTCTGCTGCCAGACCAGAGACATATACTAGACTAGACAAAGAGAGGCTGACACTCAGCAAGAACATATTTAAAGGGAAACAGCAAATATGGTGGAACTATATATATATATATATACTATATATATATATATATATATATATATATATATATATATATATATATATATATATATATATATATATATATATATATGTACACCAATGTATACACACACACACACACACACACACACACACATACGGTATATATATATGTATACACCATTGACTGTATACACACACACACACACACACATATATATATATAATATATATATATAGTTTAAACTCATAAGTCACATAGAACACATTAGGCTTGAGTGCTCAAAATTAAGAGATTTCTGGTGGTCTTTTGCTGGTCATTTCTTCACAACAGACATCCTCATAACATCAAATTCTAATAATTATAAAATCCCTTCAAATGAGGAATCAAGGAGCCGACCCCCCCCCCCCCCCCCCCAATGATCTCTCAACCTTTTCCCAAAACAGACTAAATGAATTACCTGCTGTTTGCCAAACTGCTCTTTCTCCGCAGCCAAAGCCTTTTCAGTCGTCTTATCATTTTTGGTCTTCGCTTTACTCATGTTGCAGTTATAATCCACTCAAATTGAATGTCCGACGTTTGGATCCAGAGCGCTTCCAGTCCGGTTCTCCGGCCGAGTTTACTAGGCTAGGCTGTCTGCGCCGTGCAGCCCTCGCCTCTTAAAAAGATATGTGCGACAGGCGCGCCGTGCGCATGTCTCCAATAGTTTCCTCTGATTTAGTCTCGGTTTCCAGACTGAGAGCTGAGTCTACCTCTGATTCACCTTCAAGTTTCCCTCGTTGTATGCCGTTTATAAATCGAACTGTCCATCTAATTGTAGCGAAACAATGGGACACTTGGACTAGAGCGCAGTTTCTCCTGTGCGTAAAAGCGCACCAACCTGAAATTGACAACTACTGGGAAAACTCCGCAAATGTCTGCGATGGTCTGACGACAAAATAGCCTACACTTGATCTGGTTTTGTACATAAATATTTTATAAAAAAAAAAAAAAGTATTTAAATGAACAGGTTACAAGTACAAACTTTAACCAATCACGATTTCCTCTGAGTCATCAGGAAGGCAGTGAAACTGGAATGACAATAGAACAGCCGGTAAGACTGGTTTCAGCCACTCTTGACAAAGTGTCCTTACTTAAAACTCTTTGGCAGCATAAAAAGGTCCATCTCTGGTGCACTAACAAACAACATAGACAGTCCATAGCAACTGGCAACACGTTAAATCAGCTTCAGAGTATAAAAATATTAAAAACTTTATAACACTGTCAGTGATAATTACATATAAAAAGTATTTTTCTTGAGAGACAGTACAATTCAACCATTGGCTATGAAGGATTCAGTGTCTGGCTGAAACTACTACTAGCTACTAAGTTAATTGTTTGTGTTATACTGTAGCAATATGAACACAATGCTAAACACAGCGTTCCTACACATTTTCAATAAAAAAAAAATCACGAATTTCCAGATCTTGAATGACATTGTCTGGTGTTCAATATTATTTACGCAGATAAGACATCTTCTTGCCCCTGCTATAGGTCATATCACTGTATAGATGAAGATTGTTCTCCACAGCTACAAACATCAGAATATGTGAGATGAATGGCAGGGTTCCTACATTAAAAGAAAAATCATATTTTCGACATTGGCTGGGTAATAAGAGTGGGTCTACACAACATCATAAAAGCATTGTGTGCGTATCGGACCTTTCCTGAAGCAAAATTCCTCAAAATTTTCCAAACTTTTTTCCATTTCCCAAATCTGGAAATGATCAAATTCATTTTTAATACTTTTCCAGACCTGCATAGGAACCCTGTAAACAGTCACATTGGTAAATACTGTAGGAATTCTGTCTTCAAAATGCATCTTCAAGTCAATGTGAAGCTGTCTGCATGGCTCACTGGTGCTGTGTCGGGGCACTGGGCTTTGGGCGGAGTTTCAATGACCTGGTGGAAAAAACACAGAGCAGTTACATCTTTGTAAAGGTAGAGATACGCCCTTGTGGCCACACCCCTCCAATGCAAATGGGAAAGAAACAGAAAGGGGTTTGAGAGACAGAGCATGATGAGAGCAGTGTTGCCAGATGGGTGGGTTTTCCGCCCAATTGGGCTGGTTTGCGGTTCATTGTGTGGTGGGTGAACGGGCTTTTGGACGGGTTTACAGAGCCACTTGTTCCCACAGACCAGCATTTGTTTGGGCGATTTTGTGTGCTTTTGGTGGGGTTTGAACAGTCTTTGGGCTGGAAACCATTCACTGTATCTGGCAACACTGGATGAGAATCTACCTTGTGTGGGGGGGGAGTGTGGTGGTGGGGCGAGGCGTGGCAGGTGTGGCAGTGAAGGGGCGGAGTGTGGTGGTGGGACGAGGTGTGGCAGTGAAGGGGCTGTAAACTGGCCACCACCTGCCTGGACTCATCTAACAGCCGCTGCAGAGAACAAGCGGAGACGGGACGGTCACCCTGACAAGAGAGGAGAAGAAGGCTCTCAGCAATAGTTTGTGAACTGTAAAAAAAAAGAAAAGTATGAATTGATCTGGATGTAATCAGAAAAGAAGCATTTGACAATCTATGACTTGTCAGTGCTCTTTAAGAATCTCTTACATCCTTGAAGGCAGCTGAGAAGACTCCCAGGTCCCCACTGGCTGTGCCTTGCAGACTGGCCGCTGGCAGAGAGCCGATGTCGCTTCCAGTCCCACAGTTCCTCGACGGGCTGTCCAGGCACCCACATTTTAAAACATCCTGGCTAGGAGACACAGAGAAAAAAAACACCTCACATATATTTTCTGCGCCTATAGATGTAACTAGATTCAAATCTTGGTGTTTTCACTCAATTAACACTCAGTCCATTTAATGTGTAGGATGAAGGTGTACTTAAGTTGTCCCCCAGACTGTTCACTCACTCCAACATAGTGAAGAGCAGAATAATCAAGTGAATTAAAAAAGCACGCTCTTCACCGTGCATTCACTCTTTACAGCCACGTCTTCCTTGTTCACTATTCACCTGCCATGTGACCCCGGCGTGGTCTTCTCCCTCAGCGATTCCCGGGCGCTCTCTAGGTTCAGCTGCAACAGCTGGAGGTCATTCTGCTGATTCTCACACACCTGCATAAATATACGGCATTATTTTACATTTCACAATATCCGAGACTCGTCAAACTATCCGAAACCATTAAGTCAAAAATAAATATACACAGAATTTTCCAAAATGTCCCCCAAAAATTGGTGCTGGGCAATATTTAAAATAAAGGGATGATGATGATGATGATGATGATGATTTACCGGAGGTTATGTTTTCAGTGCCGTTTGTCTGTCTGTTTGTTAGCAGGATTAATGAAAGACTACTGGTCTGATTTTGATTAAACTTGGTGGAAGGGTGTAGCATGGGCCCATGACAATTGGGAGCGGATCTGATCCGACTCAGGAAATGTGCATATGACAGTAGACTGGACTATGTCTAGGTCTGCGCTCTTTAAGTGCGCCTCCAGTATTTCTTGTCATTACTGTGCACAGTCTAAACAACTATTGGATATTAGTGACCCAGAGCGACACAGCCAAGAAGAAAAAACCGCAAGAAAAGCCTCGGGTATGCTGTGAAACCAGAATGGCACCTCTCTGACGTCAGCAGAGGAATGAGGAAAGAAGTCAACCCTAGCCTGTGATAGAACTGGACAGGTGTTTTATTATTCAATTGTGTTGATGTGTCATTGTTCTTGGTGGTTCACAGACAGTAAAGCCGTGGAAAACTGACGACTGGATAAGAGTTGGCTTTTATTCAATGATGTATCACAATACAAACAGGATCATATACCTGTCGCAGGCAGTGGAGCTCAGACTCCATGCGTTCCTGTTTGGAGCTGGCCAGTGCCAGCAGCTCATCTTTCCAGCTCTCTCCCTCGCCTGGTAGGAAAAAAGAAAGTGTTATGATTACTCCCCAGTGTCAAAGTGAGGTAGGACTTTTTTTTTTGCATGTTTTTTTAGTGGGGGGTTGCTATCTGGAGGAAACCCCAGGGGAGCACGGGGAGAACATGCAAACTCCACACAGAAAGGCCCTTTTTGACGACCCCACCTGGGCCATAGGCACTGAGGACATAGGAATGGGGACACACCCTCAGCGCCCACAGCATCAATCGAACGCAGGACCTCCTTGCTGTGAGGCGACAGCGCTACCACTGTGCCACCGGGCTCCCCAGGACTGGCTTTTCTTGTTAACAGAAGCAATGCCTGGGTGTCCACAGGTGTCCGGGCAGTGTAGCAGTAGATTCCCTGCCTGCCAACACGAGGGTCGCAGGTTCGCACCCCCGTGTTACCTCTGGCTTGGTCAGGCGTCCATACAGGCACGATTGGCTGGTGTCTGATTGGGGGTATGTGTCCTGGTCACTGCACTAGCGCTTCCTCTGGTCGGTCCGGGGCGCCTGGTCGGGGTGGAAGGGAACTGGTGGGAATAGCGTGATCCTCCCACGTGCTACGTCCTGCCGGTGAAGCTCCCCCTGTCAGGTAAAAAGAAGCAGCTGGCAACTGCGCATGTGTCGGAGGAAGCATGGTGCTAGTCTACGGCTCTCCCCAGATCAGCAGAGGGTGGTGCAGCGACCGCGGCAGCAAAGAGAGAGAGGCCAAGTACAATTGGGAAGAAAATGGGGCGGGGGGTTTCAGGGGGGGGGAAAGGAGCAATTCCCTTACAGACTGGTTGAAATAGTATCCTAAAGTAGCTGTGATTGCATAGATCAAAGTCCAGAGAAGGAGCCTAAAGAAATGACATGGGAATATACTGCATACCCAGAACACCATGGTCATTATCTCCACATACTCCTGCTGAACTGAATGTTGGCTTACTTTCACTTTAGTTGTGTCCATAAACAATGGTAATGCTGGACTGCTTTATCTGGGTAAATTACAGTCCATTGTATGTTTGCAATCACTGGTAAATGCAGAAAAGAATATGTCGTGTTGACTTGCAGCAGCGTGTGTGGTGTACCTGACAAGACCAGTATGTGGTGTTGACTTGCAGCAGCGTGTGTGGTGTACCTGACAAGACCAGTATGTGGTGTTGACTTGCAGCAGCGTGTGTGGTGTACCTGACAAGACCAGTATGTGGTGTTGACTTGCAGCAGCGTGTGTGGTGTACCTGACAAGACCAGTATGTGGTGTTGACTTGCAGCAGCGTGTGTGGTGTACCTGACAAGACCAGTATGTGGTGTTGACTTGCAGCAGCGTGTGTGGTGTACCTGACAAGACCAGTATGTCGTGTTGACTTGCAGCAGCGTGTGTGGTGTACCTGACAAGACCAGATCCCTGCACAGCAGCTGGTGCTCCTGTTTCAGACGGATGATCTCCTCTCTCTGGGCGCTGCTTTGAGTTACCTGCTGCTGCAGCTCCTCTGTAACCAGGACATGATATAGTAAATCTCCTACCTATACATCCTGCTTCTTTAGTAAACTCTGCATGTTGTGAGTTTAGTTATTCTATATTAAAACTGAGAACTACCGAAAAATAAATCAGCGAGGAGGGTGTAACGTGATCGAATAAAACAGGTCTTCTGTAGTTGTTTATGAAACTTAACAGTTAAGGCTTTTGCACACTGAAGTCCATATCTTTCGTCCGAAATTGTCGCATGTTTTCAAATAAATACGACCTCATGTTGTGTCACTCATGTTTACACACCGACACTCCGAAACTTTCGTCCGTCATTAAGGTTTTCGGAACAGGTTCGACTTTCTGCGTTTTTCCACATCACTCAATGGGCTTTTGTGAGCTGTTTGACCCGTCTGTGTTTTCAGGTGACGGATTAAAAAACACATACGAGGAAACAGAAAAACGGACTGTGTGTGCAAAGACCTTGAACCCTGGCATGTACCCTGAAGCTGCGTGTTCTCGTGCCTGGCCTCCCTGTAACGGCGTTTCTTTTCCTCCAGCTCCATCAGGAGCCTGCTTTCCCGTGAGCTACTCTCCTTCAGCGACGTCTCCAGGTCTCGCTGGCGTCCTCTGAGGTCGACAATATGAACGTTGGCCTCACTCACGTCTTCGTCCTGATGGGGAAAACGATCACATCGGCCCATTACGTCACGACTGTACACAGATATACAGTGTGCCATGCCGTTCCTACCAGTAACCGACATACATATAAGGGTATGATCATATAAACATATTTTACAAAATACGTTACGGGGTTATTACCAAGAAATGACTTGAACTTGCAAAAGTATACCTTGAGTTTGAGCATGGCACTCAGTTCCTCCTCCCTGACCTGCAGAGAGCCCACTTGAGAGGACAGAGCCGTGACTGTCGAGTTGAGGCTCTGATTCTTCTCCTAAGGGACAGCATTGCAACAGCAATCAAGATGTTTGACTTTAAAAGAAATCCTGCTTTACCAGATTTTGTTGTTGTTGTATTTTTTATGTATGGCTGGCAAATTTAGCATAACATTTGATTTTTGAGTGCAAAAAACCACAGCATTTCATTATAACCAAGTATTAAAGAAATAAAAGTAGAACAATGAAGCCTCTGATGAAGAGCTGCATCCTTTGCTAAAATTACAGTAAGGATGACACTTTGTAGGATACAATGCTCAATGACATTTTCAGGGGGTTGTTGGTCAAACTGTGATTGTGCAATGTAGCAGCACTTAATATGTACATCTCAAATTAATTCAAAATTACAGTGACAAAATTTGGTGATGCCATTCGATTCGTAAGAAGGTTGTCTGGGTAAATGATTTCTTTTTTTTTTCTAAATATTCCCCCCCCCCAGATATTAGTGCTAATTTATATTTATCCTGGTTGCTGCTCTGCCGATCTGGGGAGAGCCGAAAACTGGCTCCATGCTTCCTCCGAGACATGGGCAGTTAGCCAGCCGCTTCTTTTCACCTGACAGGGGAAGCTTCACTGGTAGGACATAGCACGTGGGAGGATCACGCTATTCCAACAAGTTGCCCTCCCTTCGAACAGGCGCCCTTCACGACCAGAGGAGGCACCACATCAGCAACCAGGATATTGCATGTTTTGATGAAGGGGGTTCCTATATGAAGGAAACCCCCGGGAGGCACGGGGAGAACATGCAAATTCCACACAGAAAGGCCCTTTTGACGACCCCACCCGGGCGGTGGGCACTCGAGGACATGCGGACGGGCACGCATTCCTTCAGCTTTCACAGCATCCCAGGTGGGAATCGAACCCATGACCTTCGAGCTGTGAGGCGACAGCGCTTACCACTGCACCACCGTACCCCCCCTGGGTAAATGATTTCTGATTACTTCTGAGAGACAGCTCTATAGCTCCCTGACTTTTCAGCCAGGACATCCCCCACAAAAAATACATGAAACTAACTTTGTCATTGTCTACATCTTTCTTATGGCTGAAACCTATTCTTCAAATGTTCTAAGATGTGTGGGAACCCAGACAGTTATGGGGATGTTTAAGGTAGATTTTCAGATAGACTATGAGCCTGTGGAGGTGACGATCCAAAGCAAAATTTCTACCAAATATCTTCATAATGGAAGACTAATTCTTGCTACCAAGGCAAAACCCATAAACACTAGGATCATCCTTGGTGAGTTGTCCTGGTTCTTCTGTAATCATCTTACTACTGCGCATGAGATAAACAAGGTATTTGTTTAACAGCGTGTACATTTGTGTCAATGTTGTACCAGTACCTCAAAGTCTTGACATTTTTGGCTGATGGTCTGCTCTTTCTGACCAAGCTTATGAAGCTGCTGTTGGGTCACACCGAGCTCCTTTTGGACCTCCGCCTCCCTGGTTTCCACCATCCCGACACGTTTACTCAAGACTCTGATCACCTCATTGCGCTTCTGCAGCTCATCTATGCAATTAACAACAACAACAAAACATCCTGTATGATTGCATGATTTGACATGAAATGACATGATTTCCTGATTTATTTATTTTTAACAAAGCCTTCACTGTAGTATCAACAGCCTAGCAGCCTCTGTCTCCTCACCTTCCAAACGGGCACACCTCTGCTCCAAGGCAAGCACTTGCTGGCGGTCTTGCTCCCAGGCCCGGAGCTGCCTGTGGTGGAAAGCGGCCATGGTGTTGAGCTCTCTGTCCCTGTCCTTCAACTCAGCAATCAGCAGCTGCAGCTCCCTCCTCTGCCTCTGGATGGTGGCACCCTCCATGCCACTCACTGAAAACTTTTCAAACACACCCAAGGAGATATAAGACAATGCAGCCACACAGAAAAGAGCAGACACACAAAATCACAAAGATTAACCAAACCAGAAAAGAATATAACCTATTTATGGAGATAGCAACTTATAGGTATTTCATGATATTTAATATAACCAAAACATAATTTCTGTATTTTGCTGTGTGACATTGTATTTTCCCCCAGTAATGAATACAGAGATAAACTGATTTTTATTTTATCTTGGAGACTATGTTCATGTTAGCTACTGAAGACAATTTGTAATAAAGCTGCCCTCCAAGCTACGACATAGCAGCTATGTAATGAGAGAACCAAAGAGTATATCTCTCTCTCTCTCTCTCTCTCTCACCTGACTGTCCTGTAAGAGAGGGGGGCAGGGGGACTCTGTGCGGATGGGTTGGGTACTTCTGGCCAACTGTCTTGCCACTCTGTCCATTTCATCTTTAGATGGGAAGAAATCTTGGTTGGCATGCAGAGGAGCTCCACCATTTTCCTGAAAGGTTGCATTATTCACATCATAAGACATTATGAATGACCATGAAGCATTTGTAGTATTAGGCATGACATTGCTACAGTCACTAACCTTTTTCACTGGAGTACTGTGCCTGGGTTCAGCTGAAGCACCTAAAACCCCTAAAACACAGGATTTGTCGGGTGAAACTTTAGGCCAGGTGTACATTTGAGTTACTAAAGTTACCTGCTAGACTCTAGCAAGTAACCTCCCCATTGATATACACCCAGGTAGATCAGATATAAATTATCTGGCTAGCAAGGGAATTTGTCTGATCTACCTGGGTATATCAAAGGCGACATTACGTTATTTACCAGATGACCATGTTGAACCTGCTGATGACGACTTTCTTCCACTTGAATGGCATGCCATGCTCTTCTTCCTTCATCCATCAGTCACTCATATCCATTACTAAGTGCTATGAATTTACGTCGGGATGTCGCTATATCTGCGACTTGATAATACGTATGGGTTAGCTAAGTTACTTTCATCACTGTTGGTGGAGTTAACGTTAAGTGCATAAACATAAACACTGAAATATCGTTAACTATACGTTCTCTCGAAGTTTCAATCAAACAGTCAGTAACTGGGGGGAAAACAAACAGAAAATAGGGGATAAGTCGACTACGTCACCAGCATGATTGTATCAGAAATGGTTCAAATGAACGGTATGGACCAGCTTTATGTGTGTGTTGGGGGGCAGCTTTTGGGTTGCAGCCAAAAGAGAAATAACGAGCGAAGCTAACAGATATACACGTGTGTGTGTGTGTGTGTGTGTGTGTGTGTGTGTGTGTGTGTGTGTGTGTGTGTGTGTGTGTGTGTGTGTATATAATTATATTGTAATTAACACGTTCTCAATCTCCCTTCCGTATTTGTCTGTACCTTCTCCTGCCCTTGCCTTTGTGTGCGCGCATGAGCAGAGCGCAGTGCATTTCAGAGGGGGAAAACTCCAGAGGTCACGCCCATAGGTTTTTATCAGAACGAAAGTTTAGATTTAAGAGTATGACCTAGTTAACGGAATTCCTCTGGGAAGTGTCATTAGTCCAATATTAATGTCATGATTAATTATATTTTATGAATCTATACAGAAGGATATAAACAGTAGTTTAGCTTACGCCAGAGACCTTATCGCCGCCAACTCTTCCGGTCTCCTAAATGGGCGTGGTTATCAGCCTGTGATTGGCTGTCTGTCAATGGTGTGAAACTTGATTGGATAACCAGTCTCCTAAGTGGCGAAACCTCAGATACAGGAAGTGAGTGGAAGATGGGGTGTCTTGCTTTGATATACCATCGTCCTCAGCCCTTGGACTGAACTATTATCACATGGGTATACAAGAGGATGTATAGATGTTCTAAGATGTAAATGAAAAATACATTTTCAAACATAATATAGGCTGAATGTCTAAATAAAACAGTCGCCATTGGGCAATTTTAACTTCCACATTACACTCCCGTTGACTTGGTATGGCCCAGAGCGCACATTTTAAATACAGGGATGCAGGCAGCCCATGATGCAGCAGCCAGGCTCTCTCTTTACTCCAACTCTAACCGCTAAGCCCGATAAACAGGTAACTCTGCACATAAATGCTGACATATTAGATCATTAAAATGCAGTAATTTGGGGAGAAATATGGTCGGGGGGGGGGGGGGGGGGGGGGGGGTGAGTAGTATGTGACATGCCTGTGAGTGAATGACACCTAGCACGTCAGATTTTCTTCCTAGGGTAACATAACCATACCAGGCTAAACCAGCAGGCGTAGAGTGTTGCTGCATTCTGCCATGGACATGGGAGCGGACTTGGAGCAGGTGGCCTGGGCACAGTTGGAGCGCTTGAGGCCTCTGTGTCATGAACTGGTATGATACAGACGACCGAGAATCAAACCGTTCGTAAATATGCACATGAAGCAACACTGATGAGGGCTCTGCAGTGCTGCTGATGGTCTGAAGGCGCTAACGCACCACGGTGAAGCTAGTTTTTAAAGCTTACTCTGTTTCATTCACCCAGTGTTGGCAGCATGGACGTACGTTTATTTCAAATGTGGAGGGGACACATTTTATAGGCTACAGGCCCACATCCTCAGGCCCATGTTTTTAATAATAATAATAAAATAAATGTGCCAGCAGGAGAAGCTGCTAGTTAGTCAAGTCAAGTTTATTTGTATAGCACATTTCATACACAGAGGCAATTCAAAGTGCTTCACATAAAATGGTTGACAGGAAAAGAAAAGAATAAAATGGACATTTAAAAGCATCACAACAAAACGTAAAAAAAAAAAAAAAAAGAGTATAAAAAGTGCAATAAGCAACTTCATTAAGCACATAAAATGGTTGACAGGAAAATAAACGAAAAGAAGAAATAAAATGGACATTTAAAAGCATCACAACAAAACTTAAAAAAAAAAAAAGAGAGTATAAAAAGTGCAATAAGCAACAGGCGCAGCAGTTGCAGAAAGAGCTAAAACTTATAGAGGACTCATTGGGTTTGCATAGTAGCTGTCAGCAGTTAAAAGCGGCAGTAAACATAAAAGTCTTTAGTCTATTTTTAAAAGTAAGTAAGGTTGGGGCAGTTGTCAGGATAGTTAGCAGGAGAAACTGCTATTGTCAAAGCCCTTAACCAATCAAATGCACAGACTGGGGTACACAATATAACAATCTTTATTAGACAATCCAAATAGATAATGATACTTATAAATTCAGTTATTTCATAAAAGAGGACAGGGCTAATAGACTAGGGGACAACCAGCCACAATCAGGCTTCCATTAAGTTTAAGAAACCACCACACACAGGGCTAAGCATAACCTAGCTTTAAAGCACACCACTTGAACACGGCACGCAAACACCCTCTACAGGAGGCACTGCAAATGATCAAACAACACTCAATCAATAAGCACTTACGCCCTTACCCTCTGAACTACTGAAACAGTGTGCGTTCCACAAAGAACTAAGTTGTCCTTTCAGTAGTTCTGATCTTTGCTCACAGAGGCAGAGCCGTTCCTGTCTTGTGACATAAGGATAACCCTCAAGCAGCAAATGATTATGTCCAGGAGGACCATATGGAGGAACACTGCTAGCGAGGCATTGATGAGGCATCAAGATGAAGCCCAGGTCTTGAATGCCATCATCGTCAGACACTATGGCCCCACAGCGTTCCTCATCAAAGACCAAGGACAGGACAGGACCTTCAGGGTGACTCTGGGCGACCCGCACACCTGTACCTGTCCTGTGTTCCGCCGGGAGCTTGAGCTGTGCAAGCACATCTGCTGGCTTCTGATGTCGGAATTTCTAATCCCGACGGAAGACAGATATTGTTTTCAGCTGGGGCTTGTGGGAAGCCAAATGGCAGAGGTCGTTAGGAGATGCGGCAACATGGCCCTGGCAGGTCGTGTGGCTCCTCCAGCGCAGCGAGGCCCCGCAGCACCAGCTCCGACACCACAGAGCCCAGGCCGGCGACCACAGAGCCCGAGACCGCCTCTGGCACTCCCGCTTGAGGAGGTGCGGAACGCCAGAATGGTCGCCCGTCAGCTGGTCCCCAGCCCCACAGCAGAGGCCCTTCCGGCAATGGTCGCCCCGTCAGCTGCTCCCCAGCCCCACAGCGGAGGCCCTTCCGGCACACGGTGCTGCAGGGGGATGAGAACCTGTAGCCACTGTCTGGCGAAACCGTCTGAGGCCTGGGGACCATCACACCCCAACCAGGCAGTGGACTACAGCACTTTTAAGTGCGTTTTAACTTTGTTTTAATAAAAGTTGTATTTTTTGTATTAAAAAAAAAAAAAAAAAAAAGCACTGCAAACGACCATTGTTGGATTAACGTGAAAACATGGGAATACACTTTATGCATTTAGTTAGCCCTCCTTCATCTGCTTCCCCCTGCGACCCTTATTAAAACTACAAACAGGCCTAAATGCACACATAAATAATTATAGGCAATTAATGTTCTTAATGGACTTAACTCGCCCGCATGGGCGCGACCCTCCCCGGGGTCTACGCTTTGGACGCCGTCCAACTCCCCGGGAAAACGGCTTCGCTGGACGACGTACACAGGATTCAGATAGGTTCAATCGGCGTCAGCGTGATGTCCGATCGTAGCATGGGAGCTATGCAGCACACTGAGTTCAGCACTCTCTATTGGGACCCTGTCTGGCTCCACGCATCCCCTCCTCAGCACATACATGAACCCGTGGCCCGCGCCCGCTGGCTGTCTGTCTTCATCGCCGGCGGATAACTGACCGCGATCGATCCCTCCCCCCAACACAACAACCTAAACAGAGTGCCGATACCACAGCAGCAGCAAGGTGCTCCAACCACCCGAATGTGTTGGTCTTTTAAATGTTCAGCAACTCATTCCCCCTGTGATCAGTCTCACCTGCGTTTAATCACCTCAGTTCTGTCAATCAGGGAGTCCCTACTCCTGACATCATGGACCCGCAGCTCATTCACATCACAATAATAATAATAATAGACTTATATAGCGCTTTTCTATTTACTCATAGACGCTTTACAAACAGTATAACATAAAACTTTACACACATACAGAACAAAAACAAATATGGGGGTTGCAAAATGAAAAAGGAAGGTGGAGGTAGAAGTCAGATATTGTAGGCTTTCTTGAAAAGGTGGGGTTTGAGTTGGTTTTTGAAAGAAGTGAGTGTGTCAGAGTTACGGATGTTAAGGGGCAGGGAATTCCAGAGGGTTGGGGCAGCAATGGCGAAGGCTCTGTCCCCCAAGGTGCGGTTCTTGGTGATGGGGGTGAGTAGGTTAGCATCGGCAGATCAGATTTTCTAAGATTTTGGCAGTTTGAAACCAGATTTAGAGGAATATCTCATTTAAAATTAATATTAGGATTAGATTGTGTTGTCATTATTCAGTTTATCCATCATATTTGCTCCTCCTTTTCTCATTAGGGTAAACTAGTGCAGTGCCCGTTCCCCCATTCCCCCAGCCACCCCCCCCCCCCCCCCCCCCCCACTGCACTCCATCAGGTCCCCCTAAGCGCACTCCCCAAGTTTGAAATCGACCTGACAAAGGACAGACATACAGACAGTCCTAGATAAGATGTGACCACATTGAACACAAGTGTAAATGCAATGTGTCCTCTCAATCCGCATACAGCAACTGTATGCGGATTGAGAGGACACCCGTTTTGGGTGATCAGATTGCAATCTGATCACCCAAAACGCATGCTAACACCAGTTCAGTCAGGACCACTTTAGTCAAAAACACAAGACCACTTAGATCAATTTAAAGCTTTTATCTGCACAAGTTATTTCTAGCGGTATGGTTCTGCTCTGAGAGCGGCGGCAGCAGATTCAGAGCAACAAAAGACCCCCAGGTACAGAGCAAGCAACAGTGACAACAGAAATGGCATTGTTTAAGTCAGACACAGCATGAAAGGAGGAGCTGGGGAGGAGGTGGGTTGCATACAGCTTGCAGAGGAAGCAGCCATGTTAGGCAGGCAGACTCCAGACTGGAGCAGAATTAAAGAGGGTGCCCTGTTTGAGTTGAGCCAATTGAATGCATCAGCTAAGCAGTCAGCTGATGTGGGCTGGGTTTGAGATCAGCTGTGGGCTGGGTTTAAACTGGGCTTGACATCCGTGGCCTGCCTGAACTACCGCGATGCTTGATGTGTAAATGAAATCAGGCTAATGTGGTCAAGCACTATCCGATTGCAATCTGATCACAGAAAGCGCATGTTAGTGCCAGGTGTAAATGGCCTCATTGTGGATGGCCACAAGAAATGTGTTTGCAACACTATGATTTCACTCCAGTCGTCCTTTTTTACTACACAAAAGAGGTCTGTCTGCATTGTAACTCAACGTGCAAACCGAACAGCGTGGAGTCTTTTTTAATGCGTGTGTGGAGGGAAAAAGCACAATGTTTTATTATGATCCTCTCCTTGCGCCTGTCTTTTTACTTTTTCGATTTCAGCTACCGCTCGCGCTCTTCTGTCTGTCTCTCTCTCGCTCTCTCTCTCTCTGAAGCGAGAGTTTCGGCGTCGCGTCTATTTTTGACGCATGATGCGAGCGGCCACGTGCACCCAGGCATGAAGTCAATACAAGTTGTGACCAGCGCGGGGCAAACCAGAGCGGAGGCGTCGAGCAAAACGGAGTGCTTATGGTGTGAACGGCAAAGGCTCCTGCTCAACGCTTCCGAGATGCTTCTGGTGTGTCCCAGCAGCCGTCACTCTCTCTCTCTCGCTCTGTCTGCGGACTGGCACCGGTCCGGGGGGCCGGCGGTTGGGAACCACTGGACTAATGACTGGATTGACTGGATGACTGGATTTCACACAAAAGTACAATTTCCCACCAATCTTACTTTAGTGACATCTGTTGTGTGCAGCTTAGCATGTCTGATTTTCAATCTTACTATACCTTTAGTGACATATGTTGTGTGCAGCTTAACATGTCTGATTTTCTTCATAGGGCAACTTGCTGGAGGAGATTGCTGACCAGTTGCACTCTGCCAGGCAGTATTTATTGAGAAAGGCACAGCAGCACCTGGAGGGGGCAGAGCAGCTCTGGCAGGAAGTGGTATGTACTGGCAGCATAGAATCAAACTGCTCGTAGGAAATCAGCACATAAAGCCACTGTGAGGGCTCTGCTGGTGGTCTGAAGGCACCCAAAACTCTTCATTGTATCAAATGTTTGTATGCCTCCGCCTGGTGATAGCCGTGGCCGGAGGCATTATGGTTTCAAGCATCGACATATATAAATGGACAGAGGATCTAAGTGAAGCCGCTGCATGTTAGATCGCCGCTATGGCGGCAGGTGCCAGTATAGGTCACAAGGCCCGCCTCCCCATGTTAGTGGATGGGGAAATCACAACCGAAACAATCACAGTGCACGTCAAGATTATTTTTTCCCAAAGGTGGTTTGTATCATTTTAGATAGTTATGATTATCCTAATGCCTGTCCAAGTGGTCATTTTTCTGATCAGTTTGTTTGTAAGTAGTTATTTGACATATAAAAGGGATGATTGACAGCTGTGGCAGCCAGCCTCAAGCCGTCATTGGCTGGACAGGCTCTTCATATTATAGATCTAGCGTAGTCTGAGCACCTTTCACCCCGCTTTTTGTCATGGGGCGTAAACCAAGGAACTGGAAGCAACGCCGGAAATAAGTGCGCCAAAAAAACGTCTTTGTTGCCGTTAGCTTGACGCGGCGAGGTTACGTTAGCTAGAGCCTGAAAAGAACAACAACACAAGTTGTATAGTAGCGTTAGCACATTTCTAGTAACTGCCGAGGAAGGTTTCTGGAGAGCCAAAGACAATGTGTACTCGCCATGTGAAATCTTATGATCAATGTCCATGTCTTTCCCAGCACAGGCAGCAGAGATGCTACAACTGTTGTACTCGATCCTCCATTATCGATAACAGCGGACAGACAACTAGCGTTATAACTATTCCATCAACTGGCCATTTGTTTGAAAAGTAAAGCTTCTGTATTGGCTTAAAATATGTGAGATTGTGAATCCGCAATGTTTCTACAAGAACTTCGTTCGGTACGTCCATCTTTTGTTTTGTTGTTTGCCGTTTTATTTTCTGATTCGTTGTGTCTAATTGTCAAGTTAACAAGCTATTTCCACTTTACTTCCTGTCTAGGGCGGGCTCTAGGCCGGAACCAGGCAGGGTGACAAAATCACTTGTGAACGGAGGCCAGGCTCTTTCTCTTTCTCTCTTTCTGACGCGACGTTAGATCTAGCGTTAGTTTTACATAGACAAGACACAGTACTGCTTGATCTGTTATCTACTAGACATATCGATGGACCGCAATAAAAAGGACATTAATTGTTTTGAGAAAGGTGCGCGAGGAAGTAACGTTGGTTGGGGACTGAAGTAGTAAGTTCAAAAAATATGTGTTTTATTAGTTACTCCAGCTACGTTATCGGTTATTTTAATACACAATGGTTTTAATGGATGCAGGCGAGCATTATTTGTCGGCTTAATATTACTATAACTTAACAACCGATAACGATAGCTGGAATAACACAATAATAGACACACATTTTCAGAACTTACCAGGTTGTCCAACTGCCTGTGTATGCCAGGAAATGTGTTTTATAACGTTAACTCCCGGGTATAAGATGGGGCCAGGATGCGGCCTACACAAGTGTACACAACCACCAGCCATTAGCTAATTGCTAACGGGTTAGCGTTTATTTTATTAGCGTTTATTTATTTTAGCGTTTTTTATTAGCTTATATAAACAGACACTGGACGTTTTCTTTTTGGTAGTAAAGCAATTTTTTTAAACGTTTTTATATGGATATCTCAGGGAAGTGATTTGACTGGCCTCACGATTCCATTCCATTACGATTCATCTGTCTTCGATTCGATTCGATTCCACGATGCATCACGATGCATCTCGATACAGCTCAAAGTATTGCAGCTCCAAGTGTTAAATCCTCAATTGTCTGTATTATTACGGCTCATGGCTACTTTTTCATCAATTAAAACAAGCAGTCAGATAAATATCAACTCCGTTTTGACTTAGAAAGTGCTTTAAAATCTGAATGTCAACAGAAATTTAAACATAAACGATTCAACGATTCATCTGTCAACGATTCGATCCGATTCAGTTCACACGTCCGCATCGCGATGCATCGAATATACGATTAATTTTGACACCCCTAGTAGTGAGTAGGTTGGTTAAACTCACTCCCCCAGTATAAAGGCACGTTAATCAGCTCCGCCAAGGGAGCTAGCTCTCTTGGTGCAGTGGTTAGCGTGTCCGTCCAGCAAGCCGAAGGTCGGCAGTTCGAATCCACCCCTGGGCAAGCCCTTAACATGGGTTGCTGCAATTACCACCAACACAACACCATTACACATGCCTTTTGTGAAGATGGTAGTTTGTGACCGTAATAAAGACAGCTTTGTTGTCCTCGTTTCGTTTTGATAAATACAAGGATGCAGCTACGGTCTGCACTCTCCCTTTTTCTCTAACCAGCCCATGGGACAGCTAAGCTCTGCACAGGTAAGGTGACATATTAGATTAGGAACAGCTAAGACTGCACAGGTAAAGTGACATATTAGATTAGGAACAGCTAAGACTGCACAGGTAAAGTGACAGATTAGGAACAGGTAAAATGACATATTAGATTAGCATGCAGCTAAAACTGCACAGGTAAAGTGACAGATTAGGAACAGCTAAGACTGCACAGGTAAAGTGACATTAGATTAGGAACAGCTAAAACTGCACAGGTAAGGTGATATTTTAGATTAGGAACAGCTAAGACTGCACAGGTAAAGTGACATTAGATTAGGAACAGCTAAAACTGCACAGGTAAAGTGACATTAGATTAGGAACAGCTAAGACTGCACAGGTAAAGTGACATTAGATTAGGAACAGCTAAAACTGCACAGGTAAGGTGACATTAGATTAGGAACAGATAAGACTGCACAGGTAAAGTGACATATTAGATTAGGAACAGCTAAAACTGCACAGGTAAAGTGACAGATTAGGAACCGCTAAGACTGCACAGGTAAGGTGACATATTAGATTAGGAACAGCTAAAACTGCACAGGTAAAGTGACAGATTAGGAACAGGTAAAATGACATTAGATTAGCATGCAGCTAAGACTGCACAGGTAAAGTGACAGATTAGGAACAGCTAAAACTGCACAGGTAAAGTGACATTAGATTAGGAACAGCTAAGACTGCACAGCTAAAGTGACATTAGATTAGGAACAGCTAAGACTGCACAGGTAAGGAGACATTAGATTAGGAACAGCTAAGACTGCACAGGTAAGGTAACATTAAATTAGGAACAGCTAAAACTGCAGGTAAGGCGACATATTTGATTAGGAACAGCTAAGACTGCACAGGTAAAGTGACAGATTAGCATGCTAAGACTCTGCACAGGTAAAGTGACATTAGATTAGCATGTTAAGACTGCACAGGTAAGGTGACATACTAGCATGCAGTAATTTTGGGCAAATGGGGTCAGGAAAAAAGGTAAGCCTTTTCACACAATTTCCCACATATCTTCCTACATTTTTGTGACATTTAAGTGTGAGCAGCTAACATGTGTTTTCTTCCTAGTCAAACCTGTTGGCGGACATCTACGTCCTGATGAGGGACGTCAGGGAGGATGTAGCAGAAGTCCAGGAGTACGCACAGTACGAGCAGGGCGGTGTGGTGTGGGACTACTGCCAGTGGGACAGAGAGGTCTGGAACAGAATTCTGGAGAATTGGCTGGTTCAGCTCCAGCAACTGGTATGAAGTGGCAATGTAGAATCCAACGATAACATACAACAACAAACCATAAACAACACTGGACTCACATTTACTTGCATAATCTGTGTTTTACAGCGTGTCATCAACGCAAGGCTGAAGCAAAGAAGTGACGGACTGAAGTCCATGACGGCACTAGGGGGTGCTTGAACTGCCCCTACGATTAGCATGCACCCCCTGCAATTTTAAAATAAAATATAGCTTTTTAGTTTGCTATGCTGTTTGTAATAATAAATAAATAATAATAAAGAAAATCCCACTGACCTCTGCTTAAGTGTCGTGTGATTGTCCCTGTTCTTCTGGGGTCAGTGGTCTAATTTGTGTCACTTGAGGGGGTCCATGACATGAAAAGGTTTGAGAACTAGTTACATGAACTTAAAAAGTGCAGCGCTTCCAGCATATGTGCATATAGCCTGTGCAGACAAACACTTTTAAAGATTACAAAATTGTAAACACAGCTTTCTTTGAGGCATCAATAAGAATGTAGGTTAGGCTCACATTATTTGACAGGGGAATAATATAGTATTGGAATATAATAAAATTATCAAATTGTAATTGTATGAAGTCTGGCCAAAAGAATTATCAAATGTTATTCAAGGCAGCGCTTGCCCCTCATTACCACCACTGAGGTGCCCTTGAGCAAGGCCCTTAACAACAACCACTCCAGTAGAGCTGCTCAGTGGCCAGCAGATCATCAGACTGTGGTTGTAGCCTACTGGTCAGCTTCCAGGTGTGAATGTGAGGGCACTCCTGAAAAAGTGAGCATTGCTCTCAGTGAGACTCCCCCTGTATAAATACAGGGTTTCAGCAGCGCTACTGAGTCACAGTATGAGCATTTAGCATTAATTCCGTCCATTAGTTTTATTAAACAGTAATTAGCAGGGTAACACTTGTGGTTAGTGCTAGGTGTCTAACCTCAAAGGTCTCTGGTGTAGCTCTTTTTTCAGCCCATGGACATGTCCATCCCACTGTCCATCCTCACAGCGATTCTCATCTGTCTGTCATTCCTGTCATGCGCAATACAAAGTGCAATCTCACCACAGCCTGTCGTCGGGACAGAGAAGACCTGCGTCAAGCCAAACAGACAAATACCGGAAATTGGGCGGGATCTCCTTCAAAATAAAACCAAACAGGCTTCCAAGTTGTAAGTTATGTGAGCAATTATCCAACGGGCCTACCGGGCCCAGGGGCCCAGTAGCTTAGGGGGCCCATAACCCAGAGCCTCTTCACAGGGCCAACGAGCATCTTGCCCGGGCCTGGGACCAAATGATCCCTGAGGCCCCCAAACCTTTCTTTTTGACCAAATGTTCCATATGTTTATGGTCAATTGGAGGGTTATTGTGCTTTTGGCTTTAATTGACTTGATTCACTCACCAGCAAAAAAAAAGTAACAAAAAACAATGGTAATCTACTGAGTGGCTGGTAAAATGTGAACATTGACTAGCCATTTGGCTGGTGGACAGAAAAGTTAATTTTGGAGCCTGTATTGAGATACAGATCAATATTATTTCTTGTTATTGTGCTGTTGGCTTTAAGTGTTCAGGTGGCTGTGCTGTAAATCCTGTAAATGTTATTCTGGCCTTAATCGTGCGTATGTGCGCTGTGGGGGGGGGGCCCTTTATGCATCCAGCCAGGCCCAGGGGCCCGTCATGTCATAAATATCCGCCTATGGTTTCATCGCTACCAAACAGCACAAGAGCTGATTTCACTGATTAGCCTACCTTCACCAGAGAGGAGGAGCTGATCAGTGATTAGCTGCTGTCACTTTGGGTGGAAAGAAAAGCTGGAGACTGCTGCCATGAGCTATGGCAAAGCCCCTAATAACATTTTGCCAAAACTACCAATGTCACGTGCATTGACAGCTGTGTGGAAATGGAGCTGACAATCAGTATGTTTAGATGCACACAATAAACAGACAGCTAGAGTAATCAGGTAACTGACAATAATCTGATTTCCGCGTTTACATGCACATATAGCTGGAACTCACCTCAAGATGATTCAGCAGAAACTATAGGTGTGTTGATCAGTTTTCTCATAAACCGTTTATGTGCATGTAAACGCTCCTATCTTAATATTTGGTCAAAGTGATTATTAGTGATCTTTGCTTGGTGTCTGCCAGTGCCTTCCATAAAATCTAGCCTAAGATCAAATGGTCTCCCATAGGCAAAGGTAGGCTATGGCATGTTTCCCATACCTTTTGATATAGTTTATGCGCACAACCTCAAACATTTATTTGTCAGTTGCTTGACTGACATACAAAGTTTACAAACTTACAAAGCAAAAGATTAACCTGCACACTGGAGGGATGCTCCCCGACAGTGAATTTATTTACTTCAGATCAATGTTTTGAACCTGCCCACTGGGTCCCAATGGGACTTGAGGTAAATGGAGATGCTTCAGCTACAATAGTCAAGATGTGAAGTTGATAAATTAATTTCTGTGGAGCATTATTTGTGCATATTCACGTTATTTGTTCAAAGTGCGCATCCTTACACTGATTTTTCCAGTATACGGCCAGGATCCGTGCAAAGGCACCTTATGGCAGCCTCTAAGGGTCACCAACCTTTTTGAGAGCTACCTGAAGGGTATAGAGAGTCATGTGGAGGCCTACCTGATTGATAGCATCTTCCTGAATAATACTTAATTGCTTACCTGTAATGAATATATTATGCATTTAATCGGCTACATGAGACTCGGCTATGCGGTCACTAATTCTGTTAAAGATTGCGGACAATTATCATTACAGTAATAATGTTTTACCACTGATATAAATTTCAAAGTTAAAGTTTAATGATCTATCTGTTAATCTTAACAATTAATCTGTTTCAACATTTGAAATTGAAACAATATCACACTTGTCACATTTTTCAATGCCTAAAACTCCTTTTTTTGATGTTTCAAAAGAGAACATCTGTAAACACGTGTCACTAAAGGTGACATACAACTCTCAGTC